>NW_007247757.1:174396-239159 GCF_000164805.1 Carlito syrichta | reverse complement strand
CCAACTCCTGGGTCAATGATGACATCAAAACAGAGATCAAAAGATACCTGGAAACAAATGAAAATGAAGAAACATCTTACCAAAATCTCTGGGATGCCTTAAAAGCTGTAATAAGAAGGGAATTTATATCCCTACAAACACACATGAAGAAAATGGAAGGAATACAAATTAACAGCCTAACAAGCCACCTAAGGAAGCTGGAAAAGCAAGACCACAAAAACCCTAATTTCAGCAGAAGAATCCAGATCACCAAAACAAAAGCCCAAATCCAGGACATAGAAGACAAAAAGATAATACAAAAACATCAATGAAACAAAAAGCTGGTTCTTCAAAAGGATAAACAAGATTGATGGTCCCCTAGCTAGACTGACCAAGAAAAAGAGAAATAACCCAAATAAGCACAATCAGAAACACAAAAGATGAAGTCACATCTGACCCTGAAGAAATACAAAAGATCATTAGAGACTACTATGTACACTTGTATGGAAACAAACTTGAAAACCTTAAGGAAATGGAGGACTTTCTGACATCACACAATCTACCTAGGTTGGAACAAGAGGCAATTGAGACCCTTAATAGACCAATAACAGTCAAGGAAATCAACTACGTAATAAGAAAACTACCTACAAAAAAAGCCCTGGTTCAGATGGCTTTCCAACAGAATTCCACAAGACATTTAAGGAGGGGCTGATATTGAAGGTATTCCAGGCGATTGAAAAAGATGGAACTCTCTCCAAATCATTTTATGAAGTTAACATCACATTGATACCCAAGACAGGTAAAGATCCAACAAAGAAAGAGAACTACAGGCCAATATCTTTGATGAACATAGATGGCAAAATTCTCAACAAGGCCCTAGCAAACCGGATTCAACAATACATCTCAAAAATCATCCATCATGACCAAGTAGGCTTCATACCTGGGATACAAGGCTGGTTCAACATTCGTAAAACCATAAATGTAATTAAATACATCAACAGATGTCAAAACAAAAGCCACATGATTATATTATTAGATGCAGAAAAAGCTTTCGATAAAATCCAGCACCCCTTCTTGATAAAAACCCTTGAACATCTAGGCATACGGGGAACATACCTTAAAATAGTAAAAGCCATCTATGACAAACCCACAGCCAGCATACTCCTAAACAGACAAAAATTGGAACCATTCGCCCTGAAAACTGGAACAAGACAAGATGCCCACTCTCACCTCTCCTGTTCAACATAGTACTGGAAGTCCTGGCTCGAGCAATCAGAGAAGAGAAGGCAATCAGGGGTATCCAAATAGGAAAAGAGGAAGTCAAGTTATCTCTCTTTGCAGATGAGAAGATTGTGTACCATGAAAACCCAAGAGAATCTGTCAAAAACCTCCTTACACTGATAAAGGCCTTTGGCAGAGTCTCAGGATACAAAATAAATGTGCAAAAGACAATCGCATTTCTTTACACCAATAATAAATAAACAGAAACCCAAATAAAAAGCACAATTCCATTCACAATAGTCACGAAAAGAATGAAATACCTTAGCATCTTTCTAATCAGAGATGTGAAAGACCTTTACAATGAAAACTACAAAACACTGCTCAAAGAAATCAAAGATGACACGAACAAGTGGAAAAATATCCCATGCTCATGGAGTGGAAGAATCAACATTGTGAAGATGTCCATCTTACCTAAGGCAATCTACAAATTCAATGCAATACCCATCAAATTACCAGCAACATTCTTCTCAGACCTAGAAAAAACAACACAGGAATTCATATGGAAACACAAACGTCCAAGAATAGCAAGAACAATCCTCAGCAAAAAAAAACCTAAGCAAGTGGTATCACATTACCAGACTTCAAACTTTACTATAAAGCTACAATCATCAAAACAGCTTGGTATTGGTATAGGAACAAGCATATAGATCAATGGAATAGAATTGAGATTCCAGAAGCAAAATCTCAATTTCTCAACCTTTGTCTCAATCTTCGACAAAGCCTCCACCACCTGCCACTGTGGAGAGGAGAACCTATTCAGTAAATGGTGCTGGGAAAACTGGCTGACCACATGCAGAAGATTGAAACAGGACCCCTATCTATCCCCATACACAAAAATTAACTCCAAATGGATCAGAGATCTAAATGTAAAACCTCAAGCCATAAGAACCTTAGAAAATGAAGGACATACTCTCATGGAAATCAGAACTGGCATCCAATTCCTGAAAAAAACCCAAAACCCACAGGCCATAAGATATGATAGACAAGTGGGACCTCGTTAAACTGACAAGCTTCTGCAAAGCCAAAGAAACCATCAAGAGAGCAAGGAGACAGCCTACAGACTGGGAAAAAATATTTGCCAACACTAGGTCTGACAAAGGCTTAACATCTTGGATCTACAAGGAACTCAAAAGGGCTGAAAAGAAAAAAACAAACAACCCCATTATAAAATGGGCAAAAGATATGAACAGACACTTCACAAAGGAAGACATCCGAGCAGCCAACAGACACATGAAGAAATGTTCAACCTCACTAATCATCAGAGAGATGCAAATCAAAACCACACTGAAATACCACCTAATTCCAGTCAGAATGGCAATTAACAACTCAAAAAATAACAGCTGCTGGAGAGGGTGTGGCAAAATGGGAGCACTTCTACACTGTTGGTGGGAGTGTAAACTAGTGCAAACTCTGTGGAAAGCAGTGTGGCGATTCCTAAAAGCTCTAAATATCAACCTCCCATATGACCCTGCAATCCCCCTACTGGGAATATATCCTGAAGAACTCAAATCACTCTATAAAAAAGATATCTGCACACGTATGTTTATCGCAGCATTGTTCACAATAGCAAGAACCTGGAAGCAACCATGCTGCCCATCAAAAGAGGACTGGATTTTAAAAATGTGGTACATATACACAATGGAATACTATGCAGCCATAAAAAAGAACAAAATCATGAATTTCGCAGCAACCTGGATGGAACTAGAGTCTATAATACTGAGTGACCTCTCACAGAAAGATCCAAGTATCACATGTTTTCACTCATATAATGGAACATGAACATTCAATGTAATACTATAAGAAAATGACTGACAGTAGTGGGAAACTATGAGCGGGGGGAGATGGGATTAACGGTAGCAAATATCTATCTGGGAACGGGGAAACACCTCTTATCAACAAGGGTGCCTGAATGAAACGTATTTGTATACCTAACCCTTAAGTGTACCCCATAATATCATAATAAAAAATAAATAAATTTAAAAAATAAAAATAAAAAATAAAAACAAATAAAACTAGTCACATGACCAACCTCAGAGTCCAAGTGGAAAGAAACTATAAATTTTTTTTTATTGCAAGGCAAAAGTATGGATACATGAAAGGCATTAGCTGAGATTGTTTAATCAATCTACTATGCACATCTACTTTAGTGACAGTGGATTAATGTATCTACCAAATAATTCATGCATATACAATGGGGGACCCCCCCAAAAAAACTAATGTATTTATTTTTTTATTTTTTATTTTTTGAGTTGGAGTCTCACTGTCGCCCAGACTGGAGTGCGGTGGCCACTCCCGGCCACCACAGCCTCGACCTGCTGAGCTCCGGCAATCCTTCCGCCTCAGCCTTCCAAGTAGCCGGAATTACAGGCATGCACTACCATGCCCAGTTGATTTTTGATTTATTGTAGAGATGAGGTCTCGCTGCCCAGGCGGGCCTCGAACCCGCGGGCTCAGGCAATTCACTCACCTCAGCCTCTCAAAGGCGCAGGATTACATGCTGAGTCGCCAAGCCCGGCTTGTATTTATTTTTTAAATGTGTATTTATTCCTACATGATTAAACTTCAGTCATCTTCAAAGTACTCGCCATTTGATACAATACATCTATCGAGACACTTTTTCCACTGCTCAAAACAGTTTTTTAACTCATCAATTTTGATGTCTTTTAGTGTTTCTGCCGTTTTTGTTTCACCTTTTCTACATCGGCAAAATGTTTCCCTTTGAGGATTTTTTTCATTTGGGGAACCAAACAAAAGTCACTCGGGTTGAGATTGGGTGAATAGGGAGGATGGGCCTGGAAGTCACGCTGTTCTTGGGTCTAAAACTGCTGAACATTCAGCACAGGGAGGGCAGGTGTGCTTTAAATCACTCATCATAAGATGGGCAAATGCATTCAAAGAATCTTCAACAACAACAAAAATTCTCTGAAGCCAACACAGCATCTCACAACAATGCTAGCTGGGACACTGATTCCAATAGTTGCCTAAACCTTAGTAGGGGAAGCCTGTACTACAAGGGACCTGCTCTCTAAAAGATAATTCCAGCTCATATACCTAGACTACATAATCTACATAAAGGTAATCTCAGAGTTCACTCTGCTTAATTATTTTTAAACCTCTTCATTATCATGAGTGATAACCTCAGTCCTGAGAGTAGCAGAGGGTTAAAAATATAGGAGAGAGGGGAAAGAATAGGTGTATAGAGAAAGAAAAAGGGGTGTATTACAAGAAGCTATGTTTGTAGCAGATTGGACCTGGGATAATCTGTAGTACTGAGAAATCTAACGAATAAGGCAGACAGTGAGGTAGTGACCAAAGAGGAAGAGAGAGACAGAAAAAGATATACAAGATTTACTAACCAAGAGGAAACTGATAAAGCCGAAAAAAAATTTCCTTTGGCCAAAAAGTATATTTTATCCCTTCTCGGGTTCTCAGTCAGAAATTGTAGGTAGAATTACTAAGTGAATATACCAGGGAAAAGTCCAGATTAACATTTGTGAAATAAGTAACACTATTTAAGGAAGAATCACGTTTTATACCTATCTGTGAACTCCAAAATAGAGTCTGACCTTTCTGGTAGTCACCAGTTTTCAGAAGAAGTGAAAATAACAAAAAGCGAGAGAAAAGTCTCCAATCAACAACTAGAATGTAATGGAATGTTTTATGAAGTAGTAATGAATTTGGTTCTTTCTACAATTCACTTAGCTAAAGAGCCCTAATTGCATGACACTTCTGCCTAGTAATGTAACAATGGCTTCTGTTGTCAACCTTTAATAGAAAATATACTTAATTGTATTAAATATAATTATACTGTAGTTATGCTTGAGTAGTACAGACAATGATATTCATTATTATGTTTAACAGAAAATGTATTTAATTTTCTAGTTAACTGATCTTATACAAATTGAAGTTGGCAACTTAAAATATTTTGTAAAAGCCAAATTATATTTGAGAGGCTGGGTTTTTTGTGTTAAGTAACATTCTCTTGCTGAAGAAAATGCCATTTATATTCTTCAAGATCAAATTTATTTGCTGTGGCATTAAATATAGGCATTACAAGAGAATAGAAAGAGAAGCCAAAAAAGTGGAACAAAGATAGAAATAAGAAGAAAAGGAAAGAGGAAGAAAAGAAGACCGCAGAACAGAAAAATAGTATAAACTCCTTTGATGTGCATGTGAATAATTTTCTGAAGAATATAGAAAACTATTTATGATTGAATCTTAAAAATAGAACTGAAAGTATTCAAACAAAAACTGGTTAGACAAACCTATTCTAGTATGTAATGCTGTTCTATTCTAGTATCTTGAGTCCAAGTCAAAATCCAAAGCATTTGAAATAAGTCATTGATAAACTTAGTGATATATCTGAGAAGCATCACTACTAGTGATTAACCTATTTTCATACATAACCTACAACTACATATAAAAAATACTTTAAAAAATTATAACAATATTTAATAACATGTCTTCCTTTTAAAAAACACATTTTTAAATGCAGACACTATGGTTTACTTAAGAAGTTGGCAAACTACTACTGCCTGTGGAGTAAATCCAATCTACTACCTGTTTTTGTATGGGAACACAGTTATGCTCATGCATTTATCCATTATCGAGCACTGCTTTCATACTACAATAACAGAGTTGAGTTGTTGTAACAGAAACCATATTGTTCATGAAGCCTAAAATATTTACTACTTATACCTTTACAGAAAACGTTTGTCAACTCCTAGTTTAGTGGGAAAAGTATAGCATTGAGGTTAAACAAACCCAGATTCCAATTTTAATCTTGTTAATTATATATCTGTTAATTATGTATCTGGGCATTATTCCTCTCCCTTGAAAGAAGGAAAGGTAGAAATTATAACACACACGTTGTAAGAAGCTGAGGGGAATGATGGGAAAGTACCTGGTGTAGTAGAAAAGCAAGAAAGGGTAGCAAACAAATTTATAAATAAAGAGATAAAAGAAGCAGGTAAAGGAGAAAAATATTTGCCTCTGGGAAATGTGAGTTGGAAATTTATTGGGAGACATTTTTCATTATTTATTCATGAAACTATTGGACTTTTAAACACTTATTTGATTTAAAAATGATCTTATATAAAAGAACACTTCTATCAAAAAATTTAAAGTATAGTATTTGTGTGGGAATCAATAAATCTGGAATTGAAACCACACATGTGTAAGGAGACTTGATATATGATAAAAATGTCCCTGTAAATCTCTGAAGAAACAGTGAGTATTTCAGAAGACAAGATTAAGAATGCAGTTCTAGAGATAATTTTTTTAAAGAAAAAATAAAGTCATTCTCTGTATAATACGATACAAAGAGGTTGATTCTAAATAGAGTAAGGCCCTAAATAGGAAAGAAAAACTACAAAACTAAGAGGGAAAAAAGAATGTTAAGTATCTTTGTGACCTAAGGGCTAAGAAAGACCCCTTAAGCAAGACCCACCAAAACTGATGAATTTGACTATAAAAGGAAATCACTTATAAGATTTTTCAAAATAAATCATCAAAATGATGAATTTGTACTTCACAAATAACAACAAAAACTAATGAAAATTAATAACTAGAATACATGAGGAACTGCTGAAAGCCAACAAAAAATGTGAGATTTTAAAATAAATAAAATAAATTAATAGGTAATTTATATGAGGGGAAGTCCAAATTGCTAACACATATACAAAGAGATGTTCCAGTTCACTACTGATGAACATAAAATAAGCCTCTTCTACTTTATAACAATTAGAATGTATTCGAATGTTAAAAATTAGAAAGGTCGATAATACAAACGTTGGTATGACTGAGGGGAGACAGAACACATCATATACAGTGCTGGTGAAAATGTAAATTGCTACAGTCATTTTGGGGGACAGTACAGCAATATTTTATGAAAATAAGTATTCATAAATCTTGTCTCCTACTTCTGGACAGGTAGCCCAGAGAAATTCAAAATATACTTCAATATGGGACAGATGCAAGGATATACTTTATAGCACTGCTGATGGAACTAGAGAATTGAAACCAATTTAGATGTTTTCATCACTAGGGAAATGGACAAATAAAAAATGGTAGATGTATACTAAGGAAAACTATGCAACAGTATAAAAATGTAGTGTTTATTTTAAAAAAACAAATCTATGACACAACTTTTACGTAAACTTGAAAAAATATGCAGAAAAAAGAAAACATTATCTCAATAAGCTGAGGTATATAAAGACCATAGAGCAAGGGCTTGTTGGAGAAAAGATGTTGGATGAATATCAGTAATAAAGGGGGAAATATTAAATAACAAATGGTAAGAGTCCAGCTCTTTGGATTGGAGCAAGATGGTATCGAGTCCAGTCAGAGCATGAGAGTCTCTGCAAGGTGAGTACACAAAAAAAGTACCTGTGTGTGTGTGCAAGTGAGTGAGTGAATGTCCAACTGAAGGGAGACATGGGATCAAGTGCCCGGGACCCCTGTAGAAATGGCTATAATTTGCCACTGCTCTGAATTCAGCACCCACTGCTTGCAGGATCCACCATCCCCAGGTCATCTCTTGGGAAAAGTCAGAAGGGTTCAGCTGGCTCCTGGCTCACATTTCCACCTGCAGCAACAGACCAGGAATGGGCAGCGGGAACCATGGAGAAAGCACGGGGAGGAATTCTGGAGTAGAGCTGAGCCATGCCAGAGGAAAAAAACTTGGACTTCTGCCATTTTCTCTGTCCCAGGACTGGGCAGAGACCTGCTTTTTCTTGGCCAATTCTGAAATGCCTGCATCCTGAGACCAAGAGGTGATCTCTGCACCTCTGTAAAATCGACCATTGTTTGCCCAGAGAGGATATCCAAACACACATGCATGTAATCAGAGCAAGAGACGTAGCAGCAGACAATTTGGGAGCTCTCCCCAGGAAAATCTGCTGGAACAAGCTGAAACTGGCAGTGAGAGCTGTGAAGGGAATGCAGGGAGGGAGCCTGAGGCAGAATGCCAAGGGTGCAGTGAGGAGAGCCCACCTTGAGCATGGACAGGGCTCCAGAACCCTGCCACCAGGTCCTGAAATCTGTAGACTGGTAACTGCTGGGAAGGAAGGAGCAACAACTACCAGCAGAGAAACTAAGCAGACTAACATCTGGGCAGAGAGTGCTCCAGGGCGGCCTCAGAGGCACAGCAGAACTGCTTGAGACAGGCGCATATCTCTGTGTTGCACTGGGACTGCTCTTTGTGACCTCAGAGAACATTGCTCCCAGTGCACAAACCCTGGCAGGCAATGGCAGATGCAGACCCTAGACGATCCACCTTCCACCCTGAGCCAGCTGCTGGGTGATAGATGCAGACAATTGAACTGACCGAGAAGGAGGCTGGTGGCAGTATTGGTTTGTTTGTTTGATTATCTCATTTGGTTGCTTTGTTGGTTGGTTCTCTCTCTCTCTCTCTCTCTCTCTCTCTCTCTCTCTCTCTCTCCTTCTTCTTTTATTTTTCTTTCTTTGTTCTTTCTCTTTTTTGTTTTTGTTTTTATTTCTCTTTTTTTCTTCTTTTCCTTTCTCCTCCTTTTCCTTCTTTCCCTCCTTCTCTTTCTTTTCCTTTCTCCTCCTTTTCCTTCTTTCCCTCCTTCTCTTTCTTTTCCCTCTTATTCCCTGTCTTGGACTCAGGGCCTAAGCAAGGATACCCACTATAAAGTCATATTGTGCAGAGATGGAGAGTGAGTCCCAGCTGGCCCAATCACCAAATAGCAAACATTGTGACCTGGTGATCGGTTCTGAATACTTGAAACCCCCTTTGTCCCCTAGTAAGTGCTCAAAATTGTAAAGAGACAGCACAATGCCCCACCCCCAGTCACACTTCATAAGTGAACAAACCGGGAGCCCCAGCTCAAAGAAGGACAAAAGGTAGAGCAAATTTCAGAAGTGACTGCTTCTCCATTTTCCACTGAGCAACAGAATTAAAGAGAAAGATAGGAGAATTGCTACAAATTAAGAAAAATCAACAAAGAACTGCTGGTAACCAGAGCCCCAGCAAACAGTAGTGCTAGAAAGTATGACTACTAGGGCAGAGACAGTGGCTATCTCTGAGAATGATAGTACCCAGAAGGTCCTTACAGAGATCAGAGAATTGTTGGATAGAATGAATAAAAATCAAGAAATCCAAGGACTAAAACTAAGTGAAATTACAACAGAGCTGGACAGATTCAGGAAAGTGCACTTGGAAATAACAGAAATAAAGAACTCCATCCAAGAAATAAAGGAAAAACTGATGAGCATGGGAAGCAAAATTGATGAAGCAGAAGACAGAATCTCAGAGCTAGAAAATCAAAATATAGAATTAACCCAGTCTTTTCAAAATATAGGGGAAAAAATTAACAAGAAAGAAGAAACTATCCAAGAGATGTGCAATTATATCAAGAAACCAAACCTACATCTGATCAGAATACCTGAAATAGAAAGAGAAACAGAAAATACCCCGGAACAAATATTCCATGAGGTCATTAAAGAAAACTTCCCTACTAACCAGAAAGATGACTATACAAGCACAAGAGATTCGGAGAACCCCTGCAAGACATCTTATGAGAAGACCAACTTCTAGACACATAGCAATTCATCTACACAAAGTAGGTATAAAAGAAAAAATTCTAAAGATAGCAAGGGGAAAAGACCAGCCTACCTACCAGGGAGAACCAATCAGAATTGCTGCAGACTTATCTGGTCTTCTATAGGCCAGAAGAAACTGGACCCCAATCTTTAATGTTCTCAGAGATAAACAATTTCAACCAAGAATTTCCTATCCAGCCAGACTAAGTTTCATCATTGAGGGAGAATTAAAATCCTTCCCAGATATCCAACCCCTAAGAGAATTTGCTGCTTTGGGACAGCTCTAGGAGGTGCTTTTAAAAGTGCTATGCACAGAAGAAAAAAGAAATAAAAGAAAGACCACATACTTCACAAAATCACAAACAAACACAGAAGCAGCAGAACACACAGCATGCCCATAAAAATGAAAACACACATGTATATGAACACAAAACTTAAACAAAAGCAAAACTGCCTTATAAGAGCATTATGACAGGGACATTAATGCTTAACAATCAGCCTAAATATGAATGGACTAAATGCACCACTGAAAAGACAAAATGGCAAACTGGATAAAAACACATGACCCAGTAATTTGCTGCCTCCAGGAAACTCATCTCACCACAGAAGATGCCCACAGACTCTAAATTAGAGGACGGAAAATGAATTTCCAGGCAAACAGATCTCAAAAGAAGGCAGGAGTTGTGATCTTAAACCCAGACAAAACAACATTTAAGCTACCAAAAACTTAAAAAGATACAAAAGGTCACTACATAATTATAAAAGGTATAATCCATCAACAAGAAATATCCATCCTAAACATTTATGCACCCAATACAGGCACACCAATTTTTATAAAACAGCTAGTAAGTAAACTAAAAAAGATATTGACTCTAGTACGATCATAGCTGGAGACTTAAAAATCCTACTAACAACCCTAGATAGATCATGGAGACAAAAAATAAACAAACATATCCAGAACCTTAACTTGACACTTGACCAAATGGACTTAGTACATACCTACAGAGTACTCTACCCAACAACCACAGAATATACATTCTATTCATCACTGCATGAAACATACTCCAAGATTGACCACATTCTTGGCCTAAATCAAGCAGAAACAAATTTTACAGGATTGAAATACTACCTTGCACTTCTCAAACCACAATGGAATAAAAATAAATATCAACACCAAAACCTACAAAGACATGGACACTAAACAGTATGATACTGAACAACTCCTGGGTTATCACAGAAATTAAAAGATTCCTTGAAACAAATGAAAATGAGGAAACATCTTACCAAAATCTCTGGGATGCCATGAAATCAGTAGAAAGGGGAATTTAACACACATCAAGAAAATAGAAAAAGGACAAGCTAATAGCCTAACAAATCACCTAAGGGAGCTGGAAAGGCAAGACCACCAAAACTCTAACTTCAGCAAAAGAATCCTGATCACCAAAGGAAAAGCTCTAATACAGGACATAGAGGTCAAAAACACCACAGAAAAAAATCAGTGAAACAAAACCTAGCTCTTTGAGAGGACAAACAAGAGAGATGGGAACCCTAGCCAGAATGACCAAGAATAAGAGAGAAAAAGCCCAAATAAACACAATCAGAAACGCAAAAGGTAAAGTCACAAAGGCTTATCAGAGATTACTATGTACACCTTATGGAAATTAACATGAAAATCTAAATGAAATGGAGGAATTTCTGACATCACACAACCTCCCAAGGTTTAAAAAAGAAGACACTGAGACTCTAAATAGACCCAATAACTACCCAGGAAATTGACTCTGTCATAAGAAAACTACCAAAAAAAACCCTGGACCAGATGCTTTTCCAGTGGAATTCTACAAAACATACAAAGAGGAACTAATACCAATCCTAGTATTCCTGGCAATCAGAAAAGACAGAACACTTCCCAAATCATTGTATGAAACTAACATCACACTGATACCCAATCTGAGTAAAGATCCAACTAAGAAAGAGAACTTCATACCAATATCCCTGATGAACATAGATGCAATACCATGCAATACTCAACAAGATTTTAGCAAACTAGATCCAGCAATACATCTCAAAAATCATCTACCAAGACCAAGTAGGCTTCATATCTGTAATGCAGAGCTGGTTCAACAACCACAAGACCATAAATGTAATTAAATACATCAACGATAAAAACAAGAACCACATGATTATATCTTTAGATACACAAAAAAACTTTTGATAAAATCCAGCATCCCTTCTTGATTGAAACCCTTGAACACCTAGGCATAGAAGGAACATACCTCGAAATAGTAAGAGCCATCTACTATAAACTTACAGCCAACATTTTGCTAAATGGACAGAAATAGGAAGCATTTTCCCTGAAAACTAGAACAAGAAAAGGCTGCCCATTCTCAGCCCTCTTGTTCAACATAGTGTTGGAAGTTCTGATACCATAAAGCAATCAGACAAGAGAAATAAATCTGGGGTATCCAAATAGAAAAAAAAGAAGTCAAGTTATACCTCTTTGTTGACAATATGATCCTATACCTCAAAAATCCAAGAGAATCTGTCCAAAAAAAAAACTTCTTGCACTGATAAAGGACTTTGGCAAAGTCTCAGGTACAAAATAAACATGTAAAAAGACAGTTACATTCTTAGACACCAGCAACAAACAGGCAGAGAACCAAATAAAAAGCACAATCCCATTCACAATAGCTACAAAAAAAAAGAAAAAGAAAGAAATACTTTGGCATCTTCCTAACATGAAAGATCTTTACAATGAAAACTACAAATGCTGTTCAAAGAGGTCAAAGATGGCACAAATAAATAAATAAAAATTCCATGCTTATGAATTAGAAGAATCAACATTGATAAGATGTTCATTCTAACAAAGGTAATTTATAGATTCAATGCAATACTATTTAAATTACCAACATCATTCTTCTCAGACCTAGAAACAACAATACAGAAATTCATATGGAAATATAAATAACCACAAATAGCCAAAGAAAAAATCCTTAGCAAAAGAAATAAAGTGGGAGGTATCACACTTCCAGTCTTCATACTTTATTATAAGGTTACAATAATCAAACCAACAAGGCACTGGTACAAGAAAAGGCAAATAAACCAACAGAACAGGATACAGATTCTGGTAGTAAAACCTTAATTTCTCAAACAGCTCATCCTTGACAAAGCCTCCAACAACTACCACCATGGAGAGGAAAACTATTCAGTAAATGGTGCTGGGAAAACTGGCTGACCATGCACAGGTGAATGAAACAGTACCCTTACCTATCACCATATACAAAAATCAAATCCAAATGGATCAAAGATCTAAACATAAAACCTCAAGCTATAAGAATCTTAGAAAACACAGGAGACATCCCTATGGAAATCAGAATAGGCAATCCATTCTTGATCAAAACCTCAAAAGCTCATGCCATATAGGTAAGATTGACAAGTGGGATCATATCAAACTGAAAAGTTTCTGCAAAGCAAAAGAAACTATCAAGAGAGTGAGGAGACAGCCCACAGACCGGGAAAAAATATTTGCCAACTGTATAACTGACAAAGGCCTAACAATGAGGATCTACAAGGACCTCAAACATGCAAAAAAGAAAAAAAACAAATAGCCCCATTACAAAGTGGGTAAAAGATGTAAATAGACATTTCTCAAAAGAAGACATACAAGCAACCAACAGATATAAGAAAAATTCTTAGCTTCACTAGTCATCAGAGAAATGCAAATTAAAACCACACTGAGTTACTGCTTAACCCCAGTCAGGATGACCATCATCAATAACTCAAAAAACAACAGATGCTGGCTAGGATGCGAGGAAAAGGGAACATTCTACACTGTGGGTGGGAATTTAAACTACTTCAACCTCTGTGGAAAACAATGTGGCAATTCCTGAAATATCTGAAAATTGACCTTCCATATGACTCTGCAATCCCCCTACTGGAAATATCCCCACAGGAACTCAAATCACTCTATGAAAAAGATATCTGCACATGCATGTTTATTGCAGCATTATTCACAATAGCAAAAACATGGAACCAACCATGCTGCCCATTGAAAGAGAACTAATTTTAAAAATGTGGCACATAGACACAATGGAATATTATGCAACCATAAAGAAGGACAAAATTATGGAATTTACAGTGACTTGGATGGACTTAGAGTCTATAATACTGAGTGATCTATCACAGTAACCAAGAACTGAGTACCACATGATCTCACTCATACACGGACCCTGAACAATTATAATACTACAAGAAAAAGACTGGCAGTAGTGGGAATCTGCCAGGGGAGGAAGAGGCAAACCTCATCAAGAAGGGTACCCACATAATGAACATCTGTGTGTCTAACCCTGAATTGTACCCCACATCTTTCAAATCAAAAAAATTTTCTTAAGAGGGCAAAAGACATGAATAGACACTTCTCAAAAAAAAAACATACAAGCCGCCGCCAACAGGCAAATGAAAAGCTGCTCAGTCTCACTATTCATCAGAGAAATGCAAGTCAAAACCACATTGAGATACCAACTAACTCCAGTAAGAATGGCCATCATTAATAAAACAAAAACACAACAGATGCTGGCAAGTATGCAAAGGAAAGGGAACGCTTCTACACTGTTGGTGGAAATGCAAACTAGTTCAACCTCTATGGAAAACAGTGTGACAATTCCTAAAAGAACTAGAAATAGACCTTTCATGCAACACAGCAATCCCCTTTCTTGGAATATACCAAGAGAAAGATACGTACACACACATGTTTATTGCAGCACGATTCATATTAGCAAAAACAAGGAACCAACCATGCTGCCCATCAAAACTGGACTGGATAAAAAAATGTGGTACATAGCCGGGCTCGGTGGCTCAGCCTGTAATCCCGCGCCTTTGGGAGGCTGAGGTGAGTGGATTGCCTGAGCCCGTGGGTTCGAGACTTGCCTGGGCAGCGAGACCTCATCTCTACAATAAATCAAAAAATTAGCTGGGCGTGGTAGCATGCACCTGTAATTCCGGCTACTTGGAAGGCTGAGGCGGAAGGATCGCCAGAGCCCAGCAGGTCGAAGTTGCAGTGGCCGGGAGCGGCCACTGCACTCCAGTCTGGGTGACAGAGTGAGACTCCAACTCAAAAAAAAAAAAAATGTGGTACATATACACGATGGAATGTCATGCAGACATAAAGAAGAACAAAATCATAAACTTCTCCGCAACCTGGATAGATACAGAGTCTTTTATACTCAGTGATCTATCACAGAAACAAAGAACTGAGTACCACAGGGTATCACTCACAGGCAGACTCTGAACATTTACCATAATATAATAAGGAAACGACTGGAAGCAGTAGAACACTGCTGGGGAAGGAGGGAGGGCGCATAGCATCAATGAGGTACCTGATCTCAAACCAGGCAAAGTGGAGATCAAAGGGATGCCCAAACTTGACCTGTCTGATGACCACTTGTATACCTCATTCTGTATTGTACCCTACATCTTTAAAATAAAATATTAAAAACAAAATATTACCAACCCTATAAAATAGCACTGACTAATTATATGTACAGGAAGCCTAAGTAAAAGGGTCAAATAGTATATAAAGTGTCAATTCCTAAAATTGCTATTTGGATTTAGGTCAGCATTATTCACTCCTTTTTAATACCTGATTTGCTTTTCCTTATCTAGGCCTTTTGATCTAGTGTGCCTAGGAAAAGTCCCTGGCATGTAAAATGAAATTCCATAAAATGCAATGGGCTCATGGGCTGTATCTTGAAAAAATAATATAGTTATTTTTTGCATTTACTCTAATATTAAGATACATTTTTGAGCAGGACTTCACAAATCTCTGAATTAGGAACACTTCACACAGTTTTCAAGGGCGGTCTGCATAATTGCTCCAGGACAGCAAAGAATTCTGACAACAACTCTTTGGCTATGTCTGTCTTTTTCTGAAGCGTGCATTTCTGTTTCCATAGAATAAAAGCCTGACGTTGCTTCTTTTTATCCATTTGTCATCGGTTTTGTTTGGTTAATTTACCTTGAGAGCCGAGAGCACTTTGTATTGTGTAAGAAAGAGAACCAATCTACAATAATCAAAGAGAATTCCTTACAACTTTGCTGTTTGCACAAAGAAACCAGCAAAGCAAAGCTCTTCCCCCATCAGGTCCACGGAGAAATAAATTTTTAAAAATAGAAGCGATCGCATAAAATGCTCAAAATTTTTTTTAATTGAAAAAATTTAAAAATAAATAAATACATAAGCAAATAAAAGAATCTGGCTCTTTATTTGTCGAATAATAATAGTGGGTCAGAAGTTAAGTAAAAAAATTTCTCCTAACTCTATGTACAATCCAGCAGGAAAAAAGAGGAAAGAGGACATCTGGTATACAGTACGTGATTGAGAAAAGTTTGATTCATTTTGCCTGTTCTGTAACTTTATATAAAGTGAATGATATAGGATGTACTCTTACACCTCATTTCTTTTACTCAGCCTGATGTTTTTGAGGTTCATCCATGTTGCTACATTTATCAGTGGTTTGGATTTTTTTTTAATGAGAAGTGTTCCACCACAGAGATGTACTGCAATTCGTTTATTCTTATTTCTGTTGACAGATGTGGGTTTTTTTCCAGTTTCAGGCTTTAAAGAATAAAGCTACCATTAACATAATTGATCAAAGTGTTTTTGGATATACAATTAGCCCTTTATATTCATGGGTTTCACAACTGTGTATTCAACCAGCCTCGGATCAAAAATATTTTCTCCTTATCAACAAGGGTGCCTGAACGAAGCATATTTGTATACCTAACCCTAAATTGTACCCCACAATATCAAAATAAAAAATATTGATATATATAAAAAAAATTTTCTAAATGGAGAAACATCCCGCGTTCATAAATTGCAGAAATCAGTATTATTAAAAATGATCATATTACCCAAAGAAATCTACAGATTCAATGCAATCCCTATCAAATGACCAACATCACTCTTCACAGAATTAGGAAAAACAATCCTAAAATTCATTTAGAATTTAAAAAGAGCCAGAATAGCCAAAGCAATCCTAAGCAAAAAGAAGAAAGCTGGAGGCATCACGTTCCCTGACTTCAAATTATACCACAAGGCTGTAGTATTCTACTAGAGAAAAGGACATCTTAGTCAACAAATGGTAATAGAAAAATTGGGTAGCCACATGCAGAAAAGAAAACTTGATTCCTATCTCTTCATATACAAAAATTAACTCAAGATGAGTTAAAGACCTAAATGTCAGACTAGAAACTATAAAAATCCTAAAAGAAAACCTAGGAAAAATTCTCATGGACATCAGCCTAGTGGTAGTGGTAGTAACCAAAACAGCTTAATACTGGGACAAGAGTAGACACATGGACCAATGGAACAGAATAAATAATACAGAAATAAACCTAAATATCTACAACCAACTAATCTTTGACAAAGCCAACAAAAACATACACTGGGCAAATGACATCCTATTTGTTCAACAAATCGCGCTGGGAAAATTGGATAGCTACGTGCAGAGAAATGAAACTTGATCCTTGTCTCTCTCCATAAAATCTCTACAAAAATTAACTCAAAATAGATTAAAGACTTAAATGTTAGAGCTGAAGTCATAGAAAAAAGTCCTAGAAGAAAACGTAGGAAAAATTCCTTTTTTTTTTGAGTTGGAGTCCTTCTCTGTCGCCCAGGCTGGAGTGCAGTGGCATGCTCACAGTCACCACAGCATTGACCTGCTGTGCTCCAGCAATCCTTCCATCTCAGCCTTCCAAGTAGCTGAAACTACAGGCAAATGCTACCATGCCTGGCTAATTTTTTATTTATTGTAGAGACGAAGTCTTGCCAAATTGCCCTGGCTGGTCTCGAACCTGTGGGCTCAGGTAATCCACGTGCCTCGGCCTCCCAAAGTGCTGGGATTACAGGCTGAGCCACTGAGCCCAGCTGGAAAAATTCTTATGGAAATCAGCATAGGCAAAGAATTTATGGCTAAAATCTCAAAAGCAAATGCAATTAAAACAAAAATAAGTAGGTGGAACTTAAACTAAAAAGCTTCTGCACAGAAAAAGAAATAATCAGCAAAGAAAAGAGGCAACCTACAGGATGGTAGAAGATATTCACAAACTATACATCTGACAAAGGACTAATATCAGGAATCTACAAAGAACTCAATTAAATCAGCAAGGAAAAAGCAAATAGCCCCTTTAAAAAGTGAGCAAACTATGTGAACAGACATCCCTCAAAAGAAGATATACAAATGGCCAACAAACATACAAAAAATGCTTAATACCACTCATCATCAGAGAAATGCAAATTAAAACCACAATGAGATTCCACCTCATACCAGTCAGAATGGCCATTATTCAAAAATCAACAAACAATAGACGCAGGCACAGATGCAGTGGAAAGGGAACACTTATGCATTGTTAGTGGGAGTGTAGATTCGTACCACACTACGGAAATCAGTATGGAGATTTCTCAAAGAACTAAGTCCATCTACCATTTGATCCAGCAATCCCACTACTAGGTATCTACCCTAAAGGATGGAAGTTGCTATTTTAAAAAGACACCTGACCTGCACATCCATCACAGCACCATTTACAGTTGCACAGATGTGGAATCAACCAAAATGTGCATCAGCCTATCTGTGGATAAGAAAATGTGGAATATGTACACCATGGAATACTACAGAGCCATAAAAAGAATGAAACCATATCCTTTGCAGCAATATTGATGGAGCTGGACACCATCATTCTAAGGGAACTGACTTAGAAAACCAAACGCCACATGTTCTCACGTATATGTGGGAGCTAAATGGTCACAAAGATGGAAATAATAGACGCTGGGGACACAATAAGGGAAGAGGGCGATTAGGGTTCAGAAACTATCTATGGGGCACAATGTTCGCTATCTGGGGAATGGACCACCTGAGACCCAATCCCCACCACTACATAATATGTCCATGAAATGAAGACACGTGTGTATCCCTTGAATCCAAAATTTTTAAAAAAAAATTGTAAGATAAATAAATACATTAATGCTGGAAAAAATAAAAAATAAAAAAGCATCTGTACAAGGAAGGACCCCAAAACCTGGAACTATCTTTTTGGAGAATGGGTCCCTTGTATTACAGGCTTCCTCCACTAGGTAAATGCTCTAAGAGCCCATCAGCATCAGTACACCAGCTACCATTGTTGTGAGAGGCGATGTTGGTTTCGGTGATTTTTTTTTTTTTTTTAGATCATTTCAACACATTTGCCCATTTCATGTTGGGTGGTTTACAAGCGATCCTGCTCACACCACGCTGAGTGTTCAGCAGTTTTTGACCAAAAATGACCCCCATTCTCCACGCTCCCTATTCACCCAATCTTGACCCAAGTGACTTTTTTTTTGTTTCCCCAGATGAAAAAAAGTCCTCAAAGGGAAATATTTTGTGAATAAGGAAGAGGTGAAACCAAAAAATGACAAAAGTATTAAAAGTCATCAAAATTGGTGAGGTCAAAAACCTTTTTTAGCAGTGGAAAATGTGTCTCGATAGGCATATTGCATCAAACAGAGAGTACTCTGAAAGTAAGTGAAGTTTAATCACATAAGAATACACAATTTTTTATAGATAAATTTCTGTTTCTTGGGGTCCCCCCTACTGAACATGTACAGATGTTTTTTTTCTTGTCACTATTCCTTAAACAAGTAAGTATAACAGCTATTTACATAGCATTTTACATTGCAATGTTATTTATATTGGTATTATGAGGAATCTAGAGATGATATAAAGTATATGAAATGATGTACCACTATATACAAAAATCAACTCAAAATGAATCAAGGACCTAAATATAAAACCTTAAACTATAAGAATCCTAGAAGAAAACATAGGAGACACCCTTCTGGACATCAGAATGGGCAATGAACTCATGACCAAGTCCCCAAAAGTAAATATTACAAAAGCTAAGATAAACTGGTGGGTCCTCATCAAACTGAAAAATTTTTGCACAGAAAGAAAAAAAATCAAGAGAATAAAGAGACAACCCATAGACTGGGGAAAATATTTGCAAAATATGCAAATATGACAAAGTCCTAACATCCATGATCTGCAAGAAACTCAAAGTGAAAGAGAAAAAAACTAACAACTCCATTAAAAAGTGGGCAAAAGACATGAACAGAGTCTTCTCAAAAGATGAAATAGAGGCAGCCAGCATATGAAAAATGCTCAGGCCCAGCCTCACTGATTATGAGAGAAATGCAAATCAAAACTGGAATGAGATACCACCTAACTCCAGTAAGGATGGCTACATTCATAAGTCAAAAAACAACAGGTACTGGTATGGCTGTGGAGAAAAGAGAATACTTCTACACTGTTGGTAAGAATATAAGCTAGTTCAACCTCTGTGGACAACAGCATGGCAATTCCAAAAAGAACTAAAAATTGATCTTCCATATGATCCAGCAATCCTTCTCCTGGGAACATACCCGGAGGAACATAAGTTGCTATAGCAAGAGACACTTGCACATACTTGCACTATTCACAACAGCAAAAGAATGGAACCAACCCTGCTGTCCATCAAAACTGGACTGCGTTAAGAAAAAGTGGTACCTATACATGATGGCGGAAAAAAGGCAGGGGACACGAGAAAAAACAAAGAGTGACTGGTCCAATACTGGGGGAGTGAAGGCCACCTAGATGTCCAAACCTCACCTGCATGCAGCCTACTTATGTAGTAAATCTTCACTTGTACCCCACAACTCTATAACAAATACATAATTTTTTAGGTATATAAACTTATGTGCATAAATTTATATCAGGGACATGAGCATCTGAGGATTTTGGTAACCAAGGGAGGACCTGAAACCAATTCCCTACAGATCCCAAGGGACAACTGTATATGCCTGTATTTGGGTGAATACCTAGTAGTGGACTTGATGAGCCATGGGGTAGGTGTTGGGTTAACTTTATGAGAAATTGCCAGATTGATTCACAAAGTGATAGCACCATTTTACACTCACATTAGTAATGTGTGAGTATTCCAGTTTCATATTCTCAACCACACTTAGTATGTTTAGTCCTTAAAATTTGAGTCACTCAAGTGGGAGTATTTAGTGGTATTTCATTATATTTTAAAGTTGAATTTCCCTAATGACTCATTGGCATTACCTGATGATAAGGTGTGTTGAACATCTCTTTATGTACTTGGTGGTCATTTATTAATCTTCCTTTGTGCATTACCTGTGCAAGCTTTTGACCAAAGTTTTAATTTAGTTATCTGTCTTTTATTATGATTTGTACAAAGTGTTCATATATTATGAGTACAAATATTTTGTCAGCTGTATGTATTGTAAGCATCTTCTCCAGTTCATGGCTTATATATTTATTTTGATGAGCAGTTTTAATTTTGCTGAAATCATTTTGTCATTCTTTTCTTCCTTTATGGTTTTCTGGGTTATGATTTATTTCATAAGAGATTCTGTTTAAGAAAGCTTGGCCAACCTCAAGGTCACAAAATATTCTCCTCTGTTTTCTTCTAGAAACTATAACTTTAGCTTTTATACTTAGATTGATGATCAATCTATTATCAAATTTTGTGTGTGGCAGGAGGATGAGTTAAGAAACAACTTTTGTAAATAGCCTGCTATTCTGGCATCATTTGCTGAAAAGACCTTTGATTCATAGTTTCATTGCTTTGGCAAATGATTAGATTCATTCACTGCGTAATTGGGAGTCTATTTTTCCTCTTCTAGCCTGTTCCATTCATCTTTTTGTCTGTTTTTACTTCAGTAACACAGGCTCTTGATTATTGTGCCATTATAGTGAGTCTTGAGATTAAAAACTATATATCTTATTTTTTAAGAATTAGCTATAGATGTAAAAGCTTGCTAGAATTTATATTAATTTTGGAAGATTTGACTTTATAAAAATATGGAGGCTTTCAATCCACGCTATGGCATCTCTTCATTTATTTAGCTCTTCTTTAATTTCTTTTAGCAATATGTTGTGGTTTTCAATGTTGAAGTCTTTAACGTATTTGATTACATGTATTGTGTTTTCGCTTCAATAGTGGAATTGATGAACCATGGGGTAGGTGTTTGTTTAACTTTATGAGAAATTGCCAGATTGATTGATTCACAAAGTGATTGCACCATTTTACACTCACATAGCAATGTGTGAGCATTCGTTTCAAAAACACACATATTATTTAACAATAGATGTAATCAAATATGCTAAAGACTTCAACATTGAAAACTACAACACATTAATGTACACAATAAATATAATCAAATATTTTTCATAATAGCATAAAAATAGATCTGATCATGAACCCTGAAAAATTGTTAAATTCATTTATTAGCTCTAACAACTATTTCTACAATTTCTTAAGATTTCCCAAATACGTCATATCATCTTTCATTTCTCTTCCAATATCTATGCTTTTGCTTGTCTTTATGAACTTAATGTTAAGTACAGTACAGTGTTTCATAGAACTTATGAGAGAGAAGACACACTTATTTGTTTCCACATAATAAGGGAAAAAGTTAAAACGTTACTCCATTATTTTATCTCAAGCTATTTTGGTATATGACTTTTATGAGGTTTAAAAATTTCCCTTTAATTTCTAAAAACTAATTCCTAGTTTTTATCATAGATGAATATTAAATTTTGTCAAATGCTTTTTCTGCATTTTTGTAATGATTGTATGATTTGTCTCCTTATTCTGTTAATGTGATTGAATTACAACGATTGATTTTCAAATGTTAACCTAATTTTGAATTGCTTGGATAAACTCCAATTGAGTACTGTGTATTGTCCTTTTTATATATGTTACCGGATTTGATTTGCTGATGTATTCCTAAGGGGTTTTACTATCTATTTTTATGAAGGATATTGATATGTAATTTTTTTTATAATATTGTTGCCTGGTTTGAATATCAATGTAACACTACCCTTATAAAACAATTTGTGAGCCGGGCTCAGTGATTCAGCCTGTAATCCCGCACTTTGGGAGACTGAGGTGAGTGGATTGCCTGAGCCCGTGGGTTCGAGACCCGCCTGGGCAACTTGGCGAGACCTCATCTCTACAATAAGTCAAAACTTAGCCGGGCATGGTAGCGCGCGCCTGTAGTTCCAGCTACTTGGATGACTGAATCCGAAGGATCGCCGGAGCTCAGCGGGTTGAGGCTGCAGTGGCCAGGAGCAGTCACTGCACTCCAGTCTGGGGGACAGGGTGAGACTCCAACTAAAATAAAATAATAAAATAAAATAAAATAAAACAAAATCATAAATTTGTGGAAGATTTATATTATTTCTTCTTTAAATATTCATAAATCTATTTGGGCTTGGAATTTTCTTTATGAAAATATTTTGAATTGTAGATGCAATAGCTTTACTAAATATGGCTATTCTAATTTTCTACTTCTTTTGGTGTCAGTTTTAGTAATTTGCAATTTTTTGTCTACTTCATCTCAATTGTTGAATGTATTGGCATAAGTTGTTCATGACATTCCTCTATTATTATTTGTTATCCAAATGCTCTTTAATTATTTATCCCTTAGTATCAATAATATTTGTAATGTGATTTTGCTCTAAGTTTCTTGATCATTCAATCAAGTTACTGTTAGGCTTATTAATTTTATTCATCCTTTCAAAGAGTCAGTTTTTGCTTTTACTGAGTTTCTCCATTGATTTTTTTATTTCATTGATGTTTATTCCTTTTTTCAACTTTATTGGAGTATAAAAAATTTGTATATATTTGAAGTATACAATGTTATATTTTGATATATATATGCATTATGAAATGATTACCACAATCAAGCTAATTAACATATCCATCACTTCACATACTTACCTTTTGTGTGTGTGCATATGTGGGTACAGTAAGAAAATTTAAGATTTATCTGCTGTACAAATTTCAAGGACAGTATAAATACAATATTATTACCTATTGTCACCATGGTATGCAATCCGCAGATCATATATATACTGCATAACTGACACTTTGTACCCTTTGACTAACATAATATTTACTCTTGTCTTTATTTACCTTCTTATATTTTTTGTTTAATTTAAATTTCTTAGGAAGAAAATTTTTATCATTGATTTTAACATTTCTTCCATTTTATTATAAGCATTTAGAGTTAATAAATCTCCACCCTCAAAATTGTGTTAGCTATAACTCCACATTTTTGATATGTTGAGTTTTAATTTTCATTCAATTTTAAAGAAGTTTCTAATTTCTTTGTGCTTGTCTTTTTGACTCAAATTATTTAGAAATGAGTTTCTTATTTTCAAATATTTGTAGATTTTCCAGATATTTTCTCATATTAATTATTCTATTCATTCAATTGTGGTTATATAGCATACTCTGAATTATTTTAATCACTTTTAATTTATAAATCCATTTTATGTCTCTGTGAGTTTGAAAATAATGTGCATTTTGCAATTGTCAGGTATAGAATTCTACAAATATCAATTAGGGTAAGTGAGTTTCTAGTGCAGATCAAGTCGTCTATACCCTTACGTCATCATTTATTGAGGAAAAATAATATTAAAATTTGGAACTACAATTATAGAATTATCTGTATCTCCTTTCATTTGCATCAGTTTTATTTCATGTATTTTGAAACACTGTATTCATATCCATTTTTCATTGCTTTGTTTTAATAAATTAACCAATTTATTATTTAAAGAACATTGCTCTTAATCTCTGATAATAATTCTTTTCCTGAGGAATATTTTGTGTGATATTTATACAGTCTCAACTTTCTTATTTTTAGTATTCACATAGTATAATTTTGTCTCACTGTTTTAATTTTAACATAGCTGTGTCTTTACATGCACTTCTTATAAACAGCATATAGCTGGGTTTTACTTTTTTATACAATCTGAAAATCTCTGTTAATTATTCATTTATATTTAAAATTGTTATTTATATGATTGCTTTTCTACTTAATATGCTGGGTGTGGGTTTTTTGTCTTGATTTTTCTTATTCATTATTTTACTCATTTTCTGTTTTTTCTTTTTATTAATTAAGCAATGCTTTAGCCACCTGCCTTGTCTATAAATGTTTTGGTTAACTGTAACTTTTGGGTGTTTTTTTTTTTTAGTGATTTGTTTAAAGTCTAAAATAAGTGTATATCTTTTATGTACCATCAAATAGCATCATGCCACTTCAATAGCAGAAACTTTGCACAGTATATATCCATTATCTGCCCTCCCATTCTTTCTGTTATTTTTATTAAGTTTTATTTCTGCACGTATTATAAATAGATATAAATACATTTTTAGTATTTCTCTTTAATAGTCAAATGCCAGTCAGACACATTTTTTAGAAAAAGGGATTTTTATTTAATTAACCCACCCACTTAACAGTTCCATTGCTATTCTTTATATAGATCTTGATTTCCATCTGGTATAATGGATTTTCAACCTTCAGAACTTCCTCTAATATTTCACGTAGTGGAGATCAGCTGATAACACATTCTTTTAACGTCTGTTTTTCTGAAAATGTCTTTTGTAAGTTTCTGTTATCTTCATGATTAAAGAGTTTTTTTCTTTCTATATAAAATTCTATTTTTTTTTCTTTTAGTACTTAAAAGCTGTCATTTTACTGTCTTCTGACTTTTTTTTTTTAATAAGGACATAGGAGCATTATTACTATTCCCCTGAATATAGTCTGTTATTTTTGTCTGACTGATTTTAATATTATCTTTATCCATTTTTTAGCAGTTTGATCATGATGTGCTTTGATGAGGTTTTGTTTGAGTTCATCCTGCTGATTGTTTTTTGAAATTCTTAAATAGGTGCTCAATATTTTTTAGCAATTTTAGGTGCTTCCAAATTTAATGTCATCAAGATTTTTTTCAGTCTCAATATCATTCCCTCTACTTTTTGTGACTCCAAATTAAATGACACATACATAGGACCGATCTGTATAGTTTGACAAACCACTGAAACTCTACTCATTTATTTTCAGCTCTCCATTTTTTTGGCTTCAGTTTCAATAGTTTATTTTGCCCCTTTCCAACAATTTACTAGTATTGTGTTCTGCAATAAATAATCTAGTATATCTTTCCAGATATTACATTTTTCATCTCTATACTTATTAGAATCACTGAGTTTTTTTTATGTCTTCCATTTCTAGGTCCTCTAGACTCATTTGGATCATATATATATATATATATCATCATAAATATATATATATATATATTTCATTCTTCTATTGACATTGTTTTCAAAATTGCAAGAATATATTTTTATTATTTGTACCCTTGAACATATTTTTTTTTCTATTCTAAAGTTCTTTTCTGATAATTCTACTGTATCTACAATTTGGGGACTGGTTTCTATTAAATACTTTTTTTCTAGTTGTGGAATGCAGCTTTCTGCTTCTTTAGAGCTCTCATATATTTTGGTTGTATTCTGGATATAATGGGTGCTACGCTGCTGTCCCAATGTGGTTGTCTTTCTGAAAAGAAGACTGGGTTTTGTTTCAGTAGGCACTACATCTGCTCTCTGCGACTCGGTCCTTTGGTCGTCTTATTGTGTGATGCGGCCAAGTGGTTCGAGAGTATCATTTACTCTTACGGTGAGACTGTGCAACTTCTGGAGCGCGGTCCTAGGTTCGCTACAGAACCCAGGGGGTGCTCGGTGCGGTTGTTCTCTTTCTTTTGTGAGTCGGAGCCTCACTGGGTGGCCCAGGCTGGAGCGCAGTGGCGGCTCCCGGGCCGCAGCCTCACCTGCGGGGCTCCGGCCCTCCTCCGGCCTCCGCCGCCCCAGCAGGAGTGGGTGGCACTCCGGGCGCGCTACCACGCCCGCCGGCCTCGTTTTCTGACTCCTTGCGGAGACGGGGTCTCGCCAAGCTGCCCCGGCGGGCCTACTCTGGCTGGCGGAAACCTGAATGTCTCCCAGCCCGGGGCCAATTCGGATCCGCTCACAGTCCCCTCGCAGCTGTCCCTCCTCCAGGCGTTGCTCCTTGCTGGGACTTAGGGAATCCCCGTCTCCACGTGTACACATTAGTATTTGGCCAAGGAATCCGGTGTTCCTTTACACAAATTTCTGAGTCTCCTTTCCCGGAGAATTCTCTTCTGCCCAGTTCCCCTCTCACGCCACAATCTCCAGCTGCCTCATTAGCTCCGAACTCGAAACTCTGAAAACTCAGCTCCCTGAGACTCCTAGCCTCTGTGCAGGCTCTTCCTACCGGCGCTGCAGTCTGGAGGGTTTTCCATACGGAAATCCACGGCGGGGTGAATGTCCTATCGATGGTATGACGACCACGTTCCTTGTCATTTTAGACGAAGTGTCCAAAACCAGCCTAACACAGCTCATTTGCTTTTCTCGTGCAACTGTAAAAGCCTCAGCCAGAAGTTCATCATCAGATTCTGCCTTTTAAGCACTTCATATTGTAGATAGGCCACTTGATCGTTTTTACATTTAGAATTCTCACAGTAATCTTCAGACTGCAGTTGGTGTCCGGATAAGAGCTGGAAACAAGCCTTCCAGTAGGTAATTAATCACTTGTAATCAGCACTTAACAGCCATTTGCAGAAGGTGAGAGAGTCAAGTGGAGAAAGAGGTGACTTCACCATCTTTTCAGGTTTACTACAAAGCCTGCTGAGGTTACACTCATTAAAATTGCTATTAACTTTTCTTCCCCCAGGAGAATAATTAATTAATTCTTCCCTATATTTTAAAATTAAAGTAATTAAGGGGAAAAAATAAGAGTTAACATGCCCATCCATGGGACAACCCTGATTTTTTTAGGAAGTTATTAAAAGAGCTTCCAAAAAAAGTTCACATGAAGATGTGGTTATTCTGAGCCCCAGTTTAAAAGGCAAAAATCAGCAGTCAGTGGAGGTTTTATACCTACTTCACCGGTTGGGCCTGAATTCCTCTTCTGCTTTGTTTTCCTGAATGATGGTTTTCATTTTTTGGAGAAGACTCCGGTTTTATGAAACCTAGTTTATGCAACTTAAGATAAACTCTTTGAGGATTGTTGATATATTCTTTAGCAAATTGCATTTTTTAATCTTCTACAATGTATGCAATGGCATTTTGTACTCTGCTTTATCTATAGTGATTTATATTCTCTGTGATTAGTTCATTCTTTATCTTCCCTGTACTATTTTTTGGTGGTGTCAACGTACCCTGGGGGCCTGCCTAATCTCTGAGAGTAAGATAGCGCATATTTTTAAAGGAATGTGCTGGGCAATCTTGTAAGTTCTTTATGTCTGCTAACTCATTTAATCTTGTTAATATTTTATGAAACAGACAGCACACTATGTTTTCCACACCTCGCAGATGACAAGCACAGAGAAGCACGCAACTCAAAGTGACAGAGCCTGTCCACAAACCCAAGACCCGGTTCCAGAACCTGGGATCTTGAACACTATGCTGCCCTGCTTCTCTTTAATTGATGTATGCTGAGTGTTGAGAGGAAACATTACTTTGAGCAGTAACCTGAGCACCAAGATGTCCTAAGTGTCTGGGTCCAAGAGCCCCCGGTCAAATGCCGGTTGGCTAGTGCTGCAATTAAGAGTCTATAAGGTCAAAAAGGAGACTCCAAAGGACAAAACAATATTTTGCCTCTTTTTCTGTCTTTATCCTACCGACATTTCCAAATATGGGTTGGTATGATGATGGAAAGGGGTTGAACTAAAATGCACAGTAAAAGTGTTGCAACGAGAGGTCACTTTGAATATGTGATTGTGAATACTGACTTTGTTGAGCCTCATTTGAGTGGTGCCAGTGTCTACATCCAGGACCCAGCAAGCATTACTTATGATGCTAAAATCTTTCCTTAAATTGAGCAAGCCAAAATGATCTCTGTCTTTACAACACTATTGTGGTGGTTCCAGTAAGAACAGAACTACTGATGAGGGTTAAAAAAAAAAAGTCTTTAGTATTAGCAAAATATATAGCTGTAGATAATCAGAACTCCATGCTTAGTTTATTAATATGTAGCCAAGAAATATTAGCGGCAATTATACAATGGGTACTATATATACAAATAAATACCTAGATACAATTCTGAAAATTCAGATTCAATAGGTCTGAGGTGAGTCCAGACATTTATATTTTTCAAAATCCTCATTGCATTTCTGATGTTCAGCCAGGGTGGAGAGCTGCCTTAGATCAGGGAGGGGAGTGCTATCAAGTGGGAAACAGAGGGTTGCAGGAGCACATGGAAGAACCCCCAATCTAGTACTTGGGGTGGTGGGAAGCCAATGACTTTTTGCTAGAAGTAAAATTTGAGCTGTGACTTGAAGGATGAGGAGAGTTAAGTAACCGAGACGAAATACAACCAAGAAAACTGGACATTTGAAAACCCACAGGCCTTCATAAGAATATCCGGCAGAAGCCAGTCATGAATGAAACTTTGATTGGCTGTGGGGCATGAGTGGGCTTGTGGTGATGACAGGATGTCCCCCATGAGGAGGCCCAAGAAAGGCTCAAGAGAAGGGAGCTCCAAACGTGTACCTGTGCTCTTTTACACCTTTGGGCTTCAAGAAAACTCAGTTGGCTTTTAGTGATTCTAACCATAAAAAAGAGCAAGTTCTGTTCAGTCTTCACTGGGGAGCTTACCTCTTGGGCTATTCATCTATAGCATGCTACATTGCCCACAAAAATGAGGTCTGTCCAACTGCCTGTGTCTCACAGAGTTAGAAACAGAAGCTGGCCTGGCTTTCTTCTGATGAGACCAGCAACCAGTCATGAAGAAGCAACTATGTTTATCACTTAACACAAAGTTGTTTTAAACAATTTCTATAAACTCATCCTGTTCCCTCATGTATTTAATTCAGATTCCTTTTACACTCATGTCTGTGTAAAAAAAAGTCATTTTGTGGGCAGAAATATTCATTTCAAAATTAAATTTTAGGCCGGGCTCGGTGGCTCAGCCTGAAATCCCGCGCATTGGGAGGCCGAGGTGAGTGGATTGTCTGAGCCCCACTGGATTGGACTGCGGGTTCGAGACCCGCCTGGGCAACTTGGCGAGACCTCATCTCTACAATAAATCAAAAAATCAGCCGGGCGTGGTAGCGCATGCCTGTGATTCCAGCTACTCGGAAGGCTGGGGCGGAAGGATCGCCGGAGCCCAGCAGGTCGAGACTGCGGTGGCCGGGAGCGGCCACTGCACTCCAGTCTGGGTGACAGAGGGAGACTCCAACTCAAAAAGTAAAAAAAATTAAATTAAATTTTAATTACACAAATAATACATGAATATATTCTTTGTATGAATGATTAAAACGTGAGACAATTTTTTAGCTGCTCTGCACAACTTGATTCCTTTCTAAGATGTAACCACTGTTACCAATTTACTGTGAGTCTTTCCAGATTCTTTTTAGATGAATTTATACAAGATATATGGCATTAATTTATGGGCTTTTAAAAATATAGGCACATAAATAACATCATCCTGGATTGCTGCTTTTGCATACAATAATTTTTCTTGGAGATGGAAAAATACCTTGGACAAAATCAATTTCTGATAAATAAATAATTACTGATAATTTTGAAGACTAATGATTTCAGTCCCCTTAGTGAAGAAGCCCTAAAATTGAATCTTAGCTCTATTACTAACTAACAGTTTTACTTTGGATAAATCATAACTTCTTTGCCCTTAAAATTGAGTTGATACTACTTAGGTCATATGATTATTATAGTCAAGCACCTAGAACAGATAAATAACAATATTGGTTGTATTTCCACCTTATCTTGGCTTACTCATAATGCTTGGTACAGCATTTCCTTCCTTCTAATTGGATGGCCAGTTAATAATCTACAAGCAAAATCTCCCAAAAGCCTCCTGGAAGTGTCCACTGGATGTCCCCACCAGTGTGTCCAAATTCAGATGTTTCACCTCAAACCAGCTTCTGTTCCTAAGAAACTTCTATCTATACACTAAGTGTCATGGTCTCATCTTTGCTCCTTGGTGGTTTTTTTCCATATCCTGGCCTGCTCCACTCATGTCTACAGTTCAGATTCTCATTGCAGCTTTCTTGGATTAAAGCCATAACCTTGTGACAAATTTGTCAGTCTCCTGCATCTTATACTCTAACTGCCTATTCTTCATTAATACTAATTACCAAAAACCCTTTCTATCATCCAAGATCAGAGTCAGTGCCTCAACCCTGGCATTCAGGGCTTTGCACAATCTGGCCCCAAGTAGTGTTTCCAAATTTGTTTCTCATTTTCCACATACCAAGAGCTCCAACAAAGCCACTCCATTAACTGTTTCTCTGCACTTTCTAGTTTCTGTGTCTTTGCCCATATTGCTCCCACTGCATCAAATATTCTTTCTCCTACCCTCTTCTCTACTACACATTCAGCTCCATCAAAACAAATTATAATATAGGGAATTTAAACACAGTATTTGGAAATAGACATACCTAGCTGTGTCTCCAATCAAATGTGTCAAATCTTTTTAAGGTCTCTTTTTCCCACTTATTAAACAGAGATAATAATAGAAACAACTTCAAAAGATTTCAATAACAAATCAAGATAATATATGGGTGGCTAGGGAATTGTTGATCATATAAGAATACAAAATTTCAGTTAGGAGGAATAAGTTCAAGAGATCTATTGTACAACATAGATGATTACAGTTAATAACCATATGTAGTATTTTTGAAAGTTGCTTAAAGAATAGACTTTCAGTGTTCTCGCCACAAAAAAAGGATATGTGAGGTAATGCATATGCTAATTATCTCGATTTAGCCATTTCACAATGTAGATGCATTTCAAAACAGCATGTTATACATGATAAATATATACAATTTTATTTGTCAATTATCATAAATAAAAATAAAAATTCTATGCATATATTCACTTCTTCATAGTGCCTTAGATTCTTCCTGTGAATAAAGCTAGTCATGTTTATCCCCGCACAAATCACCTGCATGGCTTATGCAAGACTTCATTAGGGGCACAAGGATGAACTGCTGAGAAAGATGGATCCCCCCCCACCGCCATCTTCAGACAGAAGAGTTTGCCTAAGACAAAAAAAAAAATAGAGATAGCACATATAAACAGTTAAGCAGAAAACCAGTCCTAAGTAATCACCAGCTGCCATTATCAATACCATGTAAAGCCTGCATCAAATACGATTGCTTCCATGAGGTCAACCCTGTAACATGTAAACATGTCAACATAAAAATATTTCTGAACAGCAAAAACATTTCAATTGTGCCTCTTAGGGTACTTATAACCTTGTACATTACTGTACAGTTACATTTCCCTTTATTAAAATTTTTGAGCCCAAAACAGCCATCGGTTTTCCAAAGGATTTTTGAGTCTTTAACAACTGCATAAGAAAATCTCAGAAAAGTAGTTTAAGTGTGGAAAATGGGTGTTTCTAAAATATTTTATTTTTTATGAGCAACATGGCACAGACCAGTTGAAATCGGAACTATTTTCAAAACCTCAAAACACAAGGTCACAGCACACATATGAACTTTAATCTCCTTGGAGGAAAAAGACTGGCTTCCTTTTTGAGATCATTTGTAATACTCAACACAGAACATTTACAAAATTTATATGGATGCATCCCCATTTGTAAGAAAGGAATTGTGTAAATAATAGTATCCTAATACTGGATTTTAAATCAGATATTCTCTTCGATGTGAATTGTGTCTCTTCAAGTCCTCTATTTAATTGATCAGAAAACAATGTTGTATAATAAGGAAGATGGAGAGGTTTATGAGGCTGCAGGTTGAACAAAAACATTATTTTCACAAAGTTTCTCTGATAAAATATCTATACAAACTTTGATAATCCCAAAGACCCTTTAAGTTAACAATGATCATATACAACTCCAAAGCCCACGAATACATGGAATAGTATTTTTAAGGATCGATTGGTAAAGCCTTCTATCCTCAAAATGATCCAACTCTTTCTAATTGCCTAGGTAAAATTTAACTTTTGTACATTAAGGGGTTTTGTTTTTTTTTTAAAGAAAAATAACCAAAATCATAAGAGAAGATTAAATGTTACCTTGACTCTCTTTATTCTCTGTATGTTCTTTTCATGAACACTGAATGGAAAGTAATGCTCAGAAGGTTCTGTTGCAAATAAATATGTCTTGCAACATTTCATTTCATTTCATGGAATCTGGAGCCCTAGAGAAAGTCTGTGTCCTGGAACAGAGGAAAGAAAGCTGCAATATTGTGTGGTGGTGGAAACAGTCTTGAACAATTTGTTCTAAGAGTTTATGAAAGGATGAGAATCATTAGTAGTTTGTATTAACACAGTAAACTACATATATAAAATATATAGCAAATACTATATATATCTGCATGTGCATGTATGATTTCAGTGTGCTTACTTATACTACTGTATAATGTTTTATATTAATTCATAATGCATAATTTATATTATGTAATTTAACATGAAATAATATGAGCCAAAGCCTATAACTACTATATGCTTTCCTGAATAAATGCTTTAAAATAGAAATTACTGGAAAAGGGAGAGTTACCCTTAAGACTTAGGACTAGATTTCAACAAAGCCCGAAGAGGTTAATAAATGTTAATATGTACCCTTATTTTGTCAAGCCCTGACTTCTGTGGGGGTAGAAAGATTGGCCAAAACAACAGGTCAGGCATAAAACAAGATTCTGCTGATTTAAAAACAAAAATAAAACAGCCATCCTGGGAAGTGTTCTGCTTAAACGCCTAATCACTGCATTCTGTTTCTGACCCACAATCGAAGATGACTGTAGTAGAGAACAAAAATAATAAAAATCAGTGGGACACCCTTATGAGACCCAAATTTTGAAAAAATAATGATAATTCTAGGAAGATTTTCTCTCTAGGACAGTTCAAAACGGCAAAGGAAAACCCAAAGAGTGTTTATTTCCAAGAATGGCTGAACTGAAGATAAGCCCAAGAGCTAGATACTCACATCGTATCTAAAGAAAGAAAGAACAGTTCAATATTTAGAGTTGAACATATAATATATTAAGCATTGATGAAATAGAAGATTGGTGTGAATGTTGCCAAATTGTACTTAAATTTTTTATTTCTATGAATATTGCTGTAAATTGTGTATAAATGTTTCATGTGTTAGAGATTAGTTCATTGTTATGCTTCTTTAAAGATAATTGCATTTCACAGGAAAAAAAGCAAAATTTTTTAGAAAGAAAAGCTAAAAAATTACCTAGTTTAACCTTCTTTACAAATGAAAAAAATTGAACTTCTGCATACTTGAATGTTTTAGCATAGGTCATCCTGCTAAGAGATAGGGTTGAAACCAGGTCTGGTCTCGTAGTTTAGGTAGCACAATATTTAGTTGAGTGGTTTTATTTATAGACTTAAATATTCATGGTTTGAATTCTATTTCTACCAATCATTATCTATATGATCCTGGGCAAGACCTCAGTTTGTCTATATAAGAACAATAATTGTATTTACTTGATTACATTAAAGTAATCTTTATAAAAGTGACAAGTATGCTTTATACAAAGACTGTTATGTATTAAGTGTCCAATGAATATTATTATAATTAGACATTATTTTGTGCTGAAATTCAAAATTCCATCAAGCCTAAAGAGGATCCCCACCATTTAGATCAGTGTTTCTCAACCCAACTTTATATAAGAATATCCTAAAGAGCTTCTTAGAAACACAGACTCCTTGGCCTACCCCAGATATAATTTATCAAAACTTTGGAGAATCATTCTGGGATTAGGAGTATATTTTAAAAGTTATTACAGAGGATTCTGATGTAGTCTGGTTGGTATCAGCTCACAGATTAGCATTTGTGAATCACTGACAAGACTACAGAGATGTGATCCAGGATCATCTCTCTGTCCAAAGAAAAATCCAAACAGATGCCCAAATGGAAAGCGTAGTGGCCTAGAAAGAGACAAAGATGTCATGAGAAATTGTCTCTTTAACCAAAGAAAGTAATAAACATCATAGCTGTCATCGAAACAGCATAGAAAAATACCCAGAAGTTCTGAATATTAAACTTTGTGCCTGCTAACATCACTATTTCTTTTTTTTTTCCTGCTCTTTCTTGTAGCTCCAGATTTTGACCCCTAAAATTCTGCCAGCATCAAGGAGATGATCCCTGGAGCATCTTAGGTTGGCACCTAGTATTAACCGTTATTTGATTCTTGTCCTGATCACAGAAGACACTCTTTTTAGAAACAAAAAAGACATTCTGAAGCAGAATAGGGGAACCCTAGCTCTTGCAATCTTCAAACAGTCCGGATCTCTAAGTTAGATTTCTTTTTAATTTTTAATTTTAAATATATGGGGTACAATTCAGGGTTAGGTATAAAATGTTCATTATGTAGATACCCTTGTCAATGAGGTATGCCCCCCGCTCCCTGCAGTTTCTCACTACTGCCAATCCTGCCCCTGCCCTCCCCTGGCAGTTTCCCACGACTGCCAATCCCTTTCTTACAGTGTTAACGATAATTGTTCAAGGTCCTCTTATGAGTGAGAACATGTGACACTCGATTCTTTATTTCTGTGATAGATCATTCAGTATTATAGCCTCTAAGTCCATCCAAGTAGCTGCAAAGTTCATAATTTTGCCCTTTTTAATGGCTGCTTAATATTCCATCATGTATATGTACCACATTAAAAGACAAAGCAATGCATTGTTGCTGAGTTCTAGTCGAAATAAAACGATTCATGAAGAATGAACATGGAAGATAAATTGAGAATAGTTTGTTGTTATTAACCTAAAGAAAAATAATAAGAGTATCCTGGGCAAGTATTACTCTCAAAAATGGAGAAGGTGTGGCTGGAAGACCACAATCAGACAAACCCCAAAATATCACCTCACCACCCATGCTAAAGATTCGTTAAAAACTTGATGAGGAGGCAGTGGTAGTCAATCACAACTTTGTAAAACGACGCATGTGGTTGTTAAGTTAACTTTTAGCACATTTTACATAGCCTACTCAGATGAATAAGTCCTACGTTCCCTGATGATATTTTTGTGGATGTGGGTTTGCTTTAAAAGAACTGTAGCAGATATTATCAGGACACAAACCTGAACTAGGAAGGCCCAAATGCAGTCCCTGATCACTACACTCATGAATGGGTCAGTGAGGAAAGTAATATTCTAGTGAATAGATTAATAAGGAAAGTAACATCCTGGTACCCAAACAGGACTGTTTGTAACTGAATAAATGTGTCCTCCGTGATGCCTTTACTCAACCTCTTTCGGGCTCATATTTGATCCTAAGAAAAGACATTTTTAAATAAAAGTTAATATGTTGTGTCAAGATTGTCAGAACTCATCTGTCAGACATTTGGAGGCATTGTATATGAAGGAAGAGAATTTTACCTGTGCTGTTATGTACGTCCAGGCATGAGGGGTAAGTGTTTATGTTAGGGAAGCAAATACAGAGAGTACATGGCATAGAATAACAAGGTAGAAATGCCAGGTAGTAATTTTTTAAAGGTTGGTTAAATTTATCCACTTCTCCTTGTTATGATAAGTGGAAAGTTGGAAGGAAAAAGTGGGATAAGCAATGAAATCAAATAGAGAAACAAGGCCTTGGAAATATTTACTAAGAAGCATGATTGTAAAACATGCTCCTGAATATAATACACAGGAAGAACAGATCAACGTGTGCACATCACCTCTTTGTGCATTAAAGGTATATCTGACTGCAACAAATCCCATGCCAGTACAGATGTGAGGAAGTCTGGTGGGATGATAAAATGGCACTGGAGCAAAAGACAAGAAATCCAGAATTTACTTCCAACTTTACCATAACTTTCTGGGCGACCTCTGTAGTTCAGACTATGGCTTATATCATCTATTAAATTAGGAGGTTGAAATAGATCACCTTTGTCGACAGTAGCGGAATACTGCTGGTGGGGGCCGCAATATCAATAAGGGCACCTGATCTCAAACCAGGCAAAGCGGGGACCAAAGGGAGTCCCAAATTTTACCTGTACGATGACCATTTTTATACCTAATTCTGAATTGTATCCCACATTTTTAAAATTAAAAACATTTATTTTCTAAAAATTGATCATGGTGATGGTTGCACATATCTGTGAGCATACATACATACATTGTACACTTCCATTGGATGAATAGTATATGTGAATTATTCATAACTCAATTGCCTGTTAGAATTCTTCAGCAAAAGCAGCCATCATGTGAGGTTTTGTTCTTTTTTATTCAAAATCACACTTCAAATAAAAAATAGAACAAAATAGGATGGTGGAAATAAATCTAAATATGAGTTACCAAGTAAGGAGCAAAGGTCTAAATGCACCAGAGAAAACACAAAGATAGACTGTAAAAGACTCGTCTAAAAATAAAAGCACCAAAAATAGAAAAAGACACATCTATCAAATATTAGCCAAAGAAAACTACTATTTTATATTAATGCCATACAAATTATACTACAGGTCAAAAAAATTCTAAAGGATAAATAGATCCATTATAATATAATAATTAACGTTAATAATAAATAGGGTGGGAGGAAGCTTTTGAAGGTAATGGATATGTTTATGGTGAGATTTTAGTGGTGGTTTCATAGGTGAATTCATCTCCAAATTCATCAAATTGTATGCATATGCACAGCTTTTTCATTTTAAGTTCTTGTATTAGAAAAATGGACTCTCTGAATTGTTTGTTGACACTAGTGGCTAATTTTCTGCAACTATGACTTATAGAGAGTAGATTGGCTTCCTGGACTAGTGAGTATAAATAGTGGGCTGGTTTTCTGGACTGGTTGCTCCAGTATGTGGGTCAGAGTTCTGTTTTTATATATGGTCTGGCCACTGGTAGTTCATGTATTCAGTTTCTCACCTAGAACTCAATCCAATTACACCTTTACCCTATTACTCCCTGAAACTACTCTTGTCAAAGTCGCCAAGACTGATTTTGCTAAACTCAATGGTCAGTTCTTATCCCCATTTCATCTGACCTATCAGCAAATATGACAATTAATTCCTCCATCGTCCTGTAAATATTTTCTTTGCCTGGCTTCCAAAACACCATACTTATTTTATTTTCTTCCTACCTTACCATCTGTTTTGCTTACCTCTGTAACCCTAGCTCTTTGAACAATGTTAAGTTGGAATATTAGGTGCTCGATATATATTTGTCTAATGTTTTAAAATTTTTTGAGCATCTTAGAGATACTTCCCACTAGTCCCCAGCTCAGTGTGAGAAAAAGAGGAATATAAATTCTAAAGAGGTAAAATCTCTTGTGTTAAATTAATACAACGAGTTCATAAAAGAAACAATTACAACCCAGGTGACCTGACTTCAATTCACTGCTCTTTGCAGCTGTAACACACTACCTTTGATGTCTGGATTTCAATTTCTCCTCATCTTAGGTTTGTTGAAATATATTTTACTAAGTTGGGAACTTTTAAAAATTGTATGAATAACTAGGCAAATTGTCCTTCCTTTTAGGGGCAAAAATGCACCACCACCAACAAAAAGACATCATCTGATTTTCTAATTCTAAGCACTTTATTAATCAGGATTTCACAATATCGTGTTCATTTGGTACATAGCCCTCTAGCTTCATAGCAAAAAGCTTAAGGATCAAAAAAAAGAAACTAATAATGTATTTCCCTGATGCAATATTTAAGTACACACTCTTTAAAAAGTCCACTGTCTGAAACACATTAAGTATTACATTGAACTGAACCTTTTAAACACATGAACACTTTGATGAAAGGGATCAGATCTTACTCATTCTTATATCCTAAGCACAGAAGACTGTATCTGGCACACTGTAGGTGCTCAATAAATATCTGATAAATTAGTGAATAAATTAATAGGTGAGTGGCCTTTCTTAAAAGCTGTGGTGAAGATTAAGTTTGTCTAGTTAGAATTTAAAGCTCAAATGTGGGAGCCGACCGCTCATCTAAGAAATCAAATGTTAGGAATTGAGTCTACTCTCTTGCTTTGATCCCTTAGGCAACTTTTGACAAATCCCCGTTCTGCTTCTGGTCTATGCTTTTGCATTTAAATAGTGGTCTAAATGTGCTTCTTAGGCATCATAATTTTATCCAAGCAGTATTTCTCAAGCCCTTGCAAATCCTTAAGTGAAAGGGGACGCATTCACCAAGAATTATTATTTTATAATGACATAGAAGAGAAGGATTCTTCAAATCAGTTTGCAAAAACAGCCACTTCAGCGACTTCCTATGTCTGCCCCAGTTTTCTAAATCAGCCAATAATAATTATTCCCTATAAATCAGACCTCCTTGAAGCTTTCTTCTTCTTTACAGTCACAGCAAGTTGGCTGCTTTTCCCTCATTACGTTTTATGTCTTTGTTTTGTTTGTACAGTCCCCTTTCTTCCTTCCATTGTAATTCTCACTGTGTCATGAGACGCTAAATTTATGGGTGGAAAAATGTTGGTTTCTAGCAGCTCCTAATAAAAAATGTATCCTAATTACAAAAAAAGGGAATTAAAAATCAAAACACCCTACTCTTTGCAAGGACTGATCTACTTGCAAATTCTGACAAACAACCCGTGAAAATAGCAAATTACCCTGAAGAGAACTCTGTTTCCCGTTTCCTGGACTTCCAGAGATCTACGTGCAGATACACTCAATAATATAGGACTCTGTTCTCTATATGGTAGAAAAGTTATTCTATACATATAGTTAGCAAGCAGAGTAGGGGGGAAATAAGGAGCACAGTCAACTTCTCAGAGATTGATATCTTTCTAGAACTAAGTCCCAAGAACTAAGCCCCTTAGCCTCATAGAAATAAACTTAAGAATCAAAGAAAGGAAGCGAATAATTAGTTTCCCTGATGTGAAATTTAAGCAAGCACGATTAAGAGAATCCACTGTCTGAAACACAATACATATTCAATAAAGTCTTGCTGAATGAATTGCCAACCAGATCAGAGAGTATCAAACTTTGAAGAGACTTTGAGAAAACATCTATAGTTCATGAAGACCCAGAGATAGTAAAGAAATTGCCTAAGATCACAAAGCAAACTAGTGTCAAAGGTAAGACTAGAATCCAAGTCTGTTACCTCCCCATTGAGCACTCTTTTCCCCAAGATAGTCATGACTTCTGACCACCTTTCATTCCTGCCTTCCAATAAGCAAGGGCCATTGACAATTAGGCTTGCTAGTATCTTCCCCAGAATTTATCCTACCCTTTAGTTGATTTTACCCATAGGCATACCTGAAAATAATAGGGGATCACAGAAGTTATCTGAGCCAGGAGTCTTCCCCAAGTTCTTTTTCTATGGTGCTTTGTGACAGTAAGCAAATCACTTCTGTGTTTTTGATTCTAGCATTGTTTTTCAAATAAACTATTATACAAATATTACACATCAGATACATGTTAGAGGAGTATCATGGGACCATACTCAGAAAAGGAACAATTATGTAAACAGTTCCCTGAGAGATTAAATATCAATCAAATTTAAAAATAAATTAAATTTCAAAATGACTTAGAAAATAAATAAAGTAAATATCAATTAAACTAAATATATATCTTTTTCTCTAACTGAATAAGCCTGAGAGCACTTCACAAAACAGGACATCAACCAAAAGTTTGAGGACCAATCATGTTTGATCACAGAGACTGGCATAAATATAGCATTTCACTAATCTGTTGGGTGTGTGACGTTGCCAATGGTCACTCTTTAAGAATAAACAGCAAAGACCCAATTGCTTTCTCTACTTTCTCAATTTCAATCCAATAACTACAATCATACCCAAATGTTACCCATGTATCCTCCCTCATTTATTTCTGATGGCCCTACCTACCTAACAAACCAGAACATACTGTAGATGTTTAATGAATTGTTATTTTATAAACTTATTTAAAAGGAGATCATATTACAGATTCAGGAGTTCCCAACATCCAATTATAATATTGTAATGTTTGTTTGACAGAACTAAATGGATAGTTTTTAAGAAAGTATTTTTACTGAGTTGCTATGAAAACTGAAAAGGACAGCATGATAATTAAAATGAGAGTGGATTACTATCAGACAGTCATTCAAGGGGACTAGAAGAAAATAGCAGTTTGCAGCAACTTGGATGGACTTAGAGCCTTTAATACCGAGTGATCTATCACAGAAACAAAGAACTGAGTACCACATGTTCTCACTCATAAGCAGACTCTGAACATTGACCATGGTACTATAAGAAAGGGATTGGCAGGACCTGATCTCAAACCAGGCAAAATGAAGACCACAGGAAGGGCCCAAACTTTACCTGTACGATGACCACTTTATACTTCATCCTGAAGTGTACCATATATCTTTAAAATGAAAAATAAAATAAATTATAGAAAAAGACTCACTAGCAATAGCTCCATTAATAAATTAACAATGTTATGAAACTGATCAGCAGTCTCTGAATTATTGAGCTCCGGGCCCATCTGCTCCAGTTTTATGAGTCAAAAATCAAAATTTCATGAACTAGTAAAGACTCATTCTTCACCAATATTTTCTTAATGGCTGAGCCAATTAAGAAAATTATTCAGCACACCAAATGCAGCTCAGTACATCATCAAACCATCAAAACAGTAACCTTATACCAAAGAAGAACCATATACACCAGGACCATGTGCAAATGGAATAATAATAGCCAGATGGAATGATAAACTCTGATACTTGACAGCATGATCCTTGGCACAGTGAATATATGTCATGTGGAAAGTCAAGAGGGAGTCTTCATAGAATCTCCAAAATGAGCCTCTGAAAATCCATCCCAAGCAGAGAAAAGAAGAAAGACCTTGGATTTCAAGTCAAGATAACCAAATTCTATGGATATAATAGAAACACCAGAAATATTGAGGTGAGACGTAGCCCGGTACTAACAATAAATCTACCATCTATTAGTTGTGGCATTAAATTGTTATTGCCTTTGTTTCCTCCAAAAAACGAATCATAGCCCCCACATCATGGGATTGCCAAGATTAAATATAGATTCTAATCCTGGACAAATCAGAGTACACACTCTCTCAGTGTCCCAGCTTGTAAAACACTGGTGTTACATTGAGCAAAAATGATGATAACTCCTGAGTCGTGTCTGTCATATCACAGGTTTTTATTGCTAATTTATCATTACTACAAAACTACTAGATTCCTGTATTCTATCTAAGTGGTTCAATGTACTGGATTTCAAAGTGGCACAGACATAGTGACATAGACAATGTCATGTATTCACATTATTTTTCCTGGATACACAGCAAGAAGTTTTCAGCTCTCATGTACAATCAGGTTGAAGTCATGGGACTGGGTTCAGACCAATTAGATGCAGGTAGAAAGGATATGTCACTTCCAGTCCTTCCCTTAACAGTTCTTAAGGAAACAGTTATACATCCTTCAGTCACTGCCCCCTGATATGTTAAATTTTGTTTTCATTCTTTAGCAATATTTTTTACAGATTCTATAACTTTCCAATTACTTTTAGTCACTAAAGCATAATCCAATCTAGTTGAAACCTTCAGTATTCAAAGATCTCCCCAATCCTTTCCCCCAGAACAATTTTGAAGAGTGATCCTGGCTTTCCAGAGTTGGGAAAGGTCATGAAAGTGGCTGAGCCCCTCTCTCCTCTAGGGAGAGACTCTGATGTTGGGGTCAAGGAGAGAGGAGGGAAAAGCAGAGATTTCTTCAGTGAGTCTCCACATGCTACTTGTGAAGATGACTCTGACCTCATTCTGGCCCATTCAGGTTTTATGTGATGTCCACAGCCTCCTTTGATGTGTTGGTCTTCCCAACACTAGCACATGATTTTCTTGGGGATAGTGACAATCCCTCTGGCTCTCTCCAGAGAACTGATCGGTGAAGCAACTATTTCTCTCATAAGACTCACCTGATGTACAAGGCCCCTCTCGCCCTGTGGGTCTGATGCCCCCCTGCTTGGCCTAGTGGCCACCTGGAAGCCCTCAGCCGCTGCCCCTTTGCTATCATCTGAATCTCTCTGTGGGGAGTCCGGGAACTAGTGAGTCTGAACCCTCTGAGGGCAAAAACGAATGAAAAGTGGTAGCAGTTCCTTCATCTTCTTTCCAGACACACCTCTTTCTAGTCCCTTCGAGACTGTGCATCTGTGCTATGCCATGGCCTCCAACTTCCAGAGCCCCGTACCAAAACCGGGTCCTAGCCCCCATGTGCCTTTACTCCTCCCACTTTCCAAAGAATTCACCCTACGTGTTTTGGGAGGAAGCACCAGAGTGGGCCCAGCTGAATTTTTACCTCAGCAAATAGGTTGCCCGGGCATAAGAGGACTCTTCTTTAAGCACTCCTGATTCTCACGGGCAGTTCTCTCAGACCTGCTTCCCTTGGCTTTCCTGCACTTCAAAAGGAAAGGGGAACAATCTTGCCTCTGAGAATGTGACCCCCACCATGGGGCCAATCACCTGAAGGTTAGTCTTCACTCCACTCCCCTTCTCACTTAGGCCTGAGTGGGATGTGGGGAGGCTGTCGCTCGTGGAAGGGGGACTGTTTCTTCCAACTCTCAAACACCCTCAGGGAATTATCTGCCCCAATGACAGGATTTCAAAGTGACAAAGTGACATAGACGGTGCCATGTATTTACATTGTTTTTCCTGGATACACAGCAAGACGTTTTCAAGCCTCATGTGCAATCAGGTTGAGGTCATGGAATGGGACTGGGCTCAGGCCCATTAGATGCAGGTAGAAAGGAAGCTCTCCTCCGAAGGTGGGGTACTTAAAAACTTCTGTTTTCAGTATTAGCCTTGGCCCAATTCTGGTACAACAGCAAGAAAGTATTAGCTTGAGGTCTCAGTACTTTGCCACATACAGTATTCTTTCTTGAAGACGGATTTCCAAGACAAGAGCAACATTTCATCTCAAATATTTTACCAGAAAGATCTTATCTTTTTTCTAAGTTTGGAGAACTTCCTCTGATTTCACGTCTGACTCTCTATACTAAAGTATGAGTCATTTAAAGATAAGGATCACGTTTTACCCATACATATGTCCCCAGAAACTAGCAAACGCTTAACACTCAGTAGGTACTCATCAATCCTGCAATTAATCAATCAATGAACTAATTCTCTGACACATTTCACTCTGCTTTAGCCCAGGTCATCTAGAAAAATGGGCACTGAGGCAAGGATTAAAGGGCTGATACTTTACCGGAGAGAAGCCATCCCGGAGTGAGGGAGGTGAGGAAGTAAGAGGAAGTAAGGAGAGGGAAGAGGCCATGCAGTGAAAGGTAGAGCACTGCCAGAGAGTCAGAAGAGACACCGCACGCTAGTGGGCAGGCATCTCCCCTCAGCAGGCAACAGGTCTCCAGGTGGGCAACAGGTCTCCTGTATTCCACCTTGAAGCAGCCATCTAAGAGAGACAGGACGGGTAGTGTGTCTTCCCAGCTCCTACCCCCAGTGGTCAAAATTTATGCCACAGAAGCAGGCTTTCCCACACTGCTGAGTTCCATCCGATGATTCCTTGGTGGTCAGTCAGGAAGTCAGGCTCCACACCCCACAGTGTGGCATGTTATCTAAGTCCAGAGAAGAAGGGACTTCCATCTGACTCTGCGTGGGTACGTCTCGGAGACTCAGGGCTTCTGGACAGACTCCCACCTGCAATGGGAAACATGGCAAGGATGCTGGGAGTGATGACAGCTGCAGCCCAGCCTGGGACGCAGTCAGCACCTTTGGAAAGAAGGATGTCAGAAAAAAGTGTCCACAGTTTTTATTTAATACGTTTATTTCTTTTCTCCTTGGATTTGCTAAGAAGAAAACAATCAGTACGTTCCGTGACTTAGAAATCCTCAAAGACCATACTTCTCTAAAATTTGAAGGTAGAGAACACTGAATTCAATTTAGTGCCACATAACCGTACACCTCTTCATATTACCTGCACGCCAGGGTATCTTATACCTTCTCCTGGCAGGAAATTAAGCTTTGCTAGTTGTCCATTTTGACTCTTGGAAGGAGATCTATTCACTCCCTCCCTACTCAGAAATGGGAAAGGAATCGCTGTGGATGAATTAAAGCAGCAGTGAACTTCTCCCTGGTCCTGGACAAGCCAGGGCACACTCTGTCATCGTATGATTGCTGCAGAGACTCCCACTTCCCCAAGCCCATCGAGAAGACCCTCTTGTCCTTGTTTCACATGCCATTCAAGGAGTGGGTGGTGCCAAGAGCCTTCTGCACCACAGTTCAGAGAGAAGGCTGCACCACCCATAAACCAATGCTGGCCTGGCCAGAAGAGAGAGGTAATACAGAAAGCATGTGGAGCCTAGGAGATTTTCTCATTCATCCTAGGCTGATGGAAAACGGTCTGCTGCTAAGTGAAGGATGGGCCCACAGGAATGAAGCTGTCTGCAGCACGGAGAGCTGCCTGGCCATGGCACACAGCTCAGAATTACTGCAACTGCCGGCGTGTCAGAAGTCATCAATTGTCCCAGACTCACCTGCTGGGCTCAGAGCCATGGACCACGAGGCTGAAACATCATCATTCTCCCAGATGAAACCCACACTTCCCTCTTTATCATCGGATTCCTGCCTGCTCCCCATCAAGCATTTCCATTGATCAAGCCCTGTTATTTCTCCAGGTACAGAGTCATGGAACACGGGGTAGTATCATCATTCTTCCTCACAGTTCACATCCACCGAGGAGTTATTTCCTTCTCTTTCACATTGAATTACTGTCCAACTGCCTGGATTGTTCCCTTCTATGTGTCCTGAATACAGAGTAATGGGTAAGGGGAGTCCCGACAACTTGGTTTTGAAATCGGCTGTTCTATCTCTCATTTCTGCCCCTTGGTCAAAAGTCATCCATATCCACTATGCACTCTCCAACTAAGCTATGGGTGTACTATGGAAAGAGTGCCTTGTCTTTGAATTGGAGACACATTAGGGTTCACTTGAACCCAATCATCTATGCAAATCAGGAATCCCCTATGGTGATAAACCTTTCATTCTTGGTTTAAACTTTTCTGGTGACATGAGGTGGTGACTACCCCAAAGCTGCCCTTTCATTGATGTAAATGCCAAATTTCTTATGAATAGTGAACCCAGCATCTGCTCCCTTATAGCTTTCACCGATTGGACCACAAGACATAAGCTGAATTATCTTTTACTCTAACAGGCATTCAGGAATAAAAAAAAATCGTCTTCCACATGAGGATATCTCTTCTGTGGTCTAGCCCCAATTTCTTCCCATTTCTCCTTTTAAAATGTAGTCTCCAGAAGCATCCCAAATTCTCTAGCTTGATCCTTTTAAGATATTATATGTGCAACTGTACCCATGATCTCATCAATGAGGTAGACAGTGGGACCCTTGTCTTTGTGCACCTCTTCTTTTTATTTCGATAAATAGTATGCAAACTTGCATTACTTTTTATATAATAAAAGCTACGTTATACTTTGACTTATATTAAGCTTACAGACTAAAGCCTCAGCAAGTTCCTTAATACTTTATTTTAAAACTATGTCTCCTTCAGCCCATAATGTAGTCAATTTTTTAAACCTAACTGTAGAATTTCATATTTATTTCTAATTAAGTTATATTTAGTTCATCAATTTAACTTGTTCCTCTCTCTTTGGATTCTGATACTTATCTGACACTTTCCTTCTGACTTCCTATCACCCTAAAATGTAATCAATCAGTTATATCCTCACTCATATCACTAACAAAAGTAGGAAAGTAGAAGTCAGAGCCCAGAAATACCTCTTAGAGGATAGTTCAAAGCTGACACTAATACATTAGCCAATACTCTTAAGTATGTATTTAATTACTTGTGAACCCCAGCAATTCCACACATTTCACTGTCTTTAGTTCAACCTATTACACACCTGCTCATCTCTACTGTGTACCAGCTAATACAAACATACTAGAATCTGTTCCCTGCCTTCAAGAGGTTTGTAGTCTAATAGGAAAAAAACAGCAGCTGCCAGTGATGGGTGCTATGATACAAGTGGACTTGGAGTCCAACACAATTTCAAGAAGGAGCACCAGGCTCTACCCAGAGTTGTAGAGAAAATCCCAGAAAAGAGTATGAGGTTTTTATCTTCTCCATCCCCCCTTTTATGAGTTAAGTCTCAAGAACGTGAAAAAGTAGACATTTCCTGTTTAGTCCTGACAGCAAAGTATGGTAGATGGGAAAAGTTTGCTTCTGCTTAGGTCTACCCAGGTTTCCCATCCTCCAGCTTTGAGGCTTATAAGAGTCATCAGCATTAAGGGGCAAGTTTTCTACATCCAGTGAAGCATATATGTCATAGATAAGCATGAGACAGGTATCACGCATGCTGGGCTACCAACAAACCACATGGCTGTTGAAGAGAGGTCATGAAGGACAATGGAAAGGTCAAGTGGTTCCACGTCACAGGTTTCACATGTGTCCACTAGCTCTAGTCCCTCATCCCAGACATCCACTCTTCATTAACCAGTCTCCATGAAAAATCGTTGTATTACACACTAAAGTATTCTTCCAAACCTTTTGTGTAGCCAAGAGTCCTTTTGGTTTCCATAAAGACTTCAGTCTCTTGAAATCCAGTGCTAACAATAGACTACTTTTTTCCAATGCTTTTTTTGGTGTGTCATCACTTATATAAAGCAATATTTGCAGACAGCACAGGCGCCTTAAGAAGGACCAAGGTTGGAAAAGAAAAAAGAATGTGTTGATCAATATTTCAAATGTATTGTTATGACCTAGATGAGTAGGCAATCATCAGCATATGAGGAGAGGAAGAACATTCCAGAGAGAGTACAGCCTGCACAAAATGCATGCAAATGCATAGCTTATGAGCAATTTGTCCAATATCTTGCTAAAATTCTGTATTTTTTGTCTAGTGAATTTCTCTAATCACATCATTTAATGACAAAATCCAACCACAAGAAATTAGATTAGCCTAGCCAGACTTTGTAATCTGGAACTCATTGTTTTCAATAATTTCATCTTCCCTTTCAGAGTGCTTACAATACATCTCTAAATACTTTGATCCCAAATTTGACAGGGACTGATGTCATCTTTATTGATGTGCTCTATTTCGAATTTATCTTAGTCACCTTGAAAATTAGTGATTTTCCCATTTCAATCTTTCAGCACCTTTTTCATTCCAGCAATTTACAAAAAGTAAAATAAAATAACATTTTAACATATTTATTGATCACTTGCTGTGTTGCAGGCACTATCCCGTAAGTGGCTACATCTGTTAAAATTCAGGTTGGTAACCATGTCTTTTTGTCCTTTCCAATTTGAGGACCATTTACTTGATGTAGGCGATGGAAAACAATGTAGACATTGAATCATTCTTCTTTCTTTAACCCATCAACTATACACCAGCAATGCAAGCATTGAACCCATTTTTTTGTTGCTGCTGTTCTTGCTTTAAATATGGATAAATAAAACCTTCTATTTTCTGTAGCACAGGTCACTGATTCTTCATTGTTTTAGCAGTTTTGTAACTTTCTTACCCTTTTTGGCACCCACCCTTAATGTACATCACTGCTCCTGTGTTCCACATATAAGCTCTTTAAAGTTTCAGATTTTAAACTGCATGTATGTTATAGAGAAAAACAGTTCAATTAATTATGGTTCGCTCATTACAAAAAAAATTTCACAACCATTACAAAAAATTAAATGTATCCATATGTTCTGACATGAGAAAATATCCATGATATACTATCAAAGAAGGAAAAGGCAGAAAACAATACATAGTTGAATCCTGGTTGAGCTTTTTTAAAATCAAATATTCAATAGAGAAAGTATTTACAAACATTACATCATTAAATTTTAAAGTTCTTTTTTAAAACATTGACCCAGTGAAGCCTTCAACCTCCAAGACTGGGCCACTCATGAGGGTCCTCCTGCCCTCAATGCAAGAGACATTGATTACTTAATAACTCTGGCAGAATAATGAAATTAAAAATCAGATTTGGGGAATGAGACAGAATTAGTCACGAGAGAGGGTTTCATGAAAGGAAAGCCCCAACAAGATGAGAGAGGGAATAACTTTTCAGAATTAAGGAATTGTGGAAAGAAAATAGGCAACGGCCAATTAAACTGAAAGGAAAAGTACTCAGGCAATTAGGTCATAGTCTTTATTCCAAGCATGAGCCTGGAGAGAAAAATGTGTCATCTAATAGTTGAAGGTAACACCAAGTTTAGGGGGTTCTTACCCTTCTCCCCATTTTGCATTTTGCGAGGAGACTACTGTCACCAGAGTGGGGCAGCATAGTTAAGAGGTGGACTAGCATGGGTAGTGGAGGTGAAGGCCAATTTTAGACTCCTAAGACTCCCCTAGTTCTTTTGAGGCAGGGACCCGGAGTGGTGGTCAGTCCCCTGAGCCTGCCATGCGGTCTACTGTGATGGCAAGTGGGTTAACTCTATAGCAAAGGCTTGGCCCAGTGTCTAGATGAAGTATGTGGGAGGGACCTAGAAGCATCAATCATATGCTCCAGAGCCAAGGAGACACCTAACTGGAAAAGGAAACTACTGGGCTGAACAGAATGAGAAAGACCAGATCACAAGTTGCATGAACCACCACCTTTAGAAACCAGGTGGAGAGCAAGATTCAGTCAGAGATCGGAGGAGCAGTTGGAAGACTTCAGCCATTCCCTGCCAGTGAGGTCAAATGAGCCACTTTCTTCCTCTGCTATACTCATTCACACTTTCAAGGAATGTGTGGAAGGGGATGAGATAAGACATTTCCTTGCCTATCTGTTCTTGTATAAGGTGACCGGCCACCCCAGTATGTCTGAGACTGTCCTGGTTCGGATACAGAAAGACCTACATGTAAAAATAAAAATAAATTTTAAAAAACTCCCCAGTCCTAGGAAAACCAGCATGATTGATCACACAAATGTTAGTATACATTCGTGCAAGTATGCACAGAAAATATATACAGAAGGATACACACCAAAATGTTAACTCACTATTTCTCAGTTTGTTGAACAGAAGGTGTTATGAATGCAGAAGGCTGAAAAGATATTTACGTAATAATTATTTGTTCCTTTTGTAAAGATTTAATTCATACTTAGAGAATCCATGAAGTCACACCACCACTCCTTTCTTTTTCAGAGGAATAATATGTGACTTCAGTACCAGCTCTTCTTTTCTACACTTCCCTCTTGCTCCAGATAACCATATTTTATCTGGACTATCTGAAATATACCCCAATTATAGGTAAATGTCTGATTGGGATCACCCTTTGCTTTCATCACTATTATGAAAGCAACATTGTTAATTTTCTCCGGTCATTCTTTACTTCTATTTCAATTCTCTTGGTCAGAAACAAGTCTAAAATCAGTAATCTTCCTTTATTTCTTACTTTGAAATAGCTAATAAAATATGCAAAATAGTTGCAATACTTGCTTGACATAAGTAACTTCGCTTTGTTAAAAATCCTCCATCTAAGCCGTCTGCCTGACCTAAAAATGATCCCCCAGTGTGTATGTATGATTACCGTAATGTTCCCATGACCTTGTTCCCCTGAGCTGTTCACACTGACTGTTCTTGCTGACCATTTGAAAACTCCCTAGCCACAAGTTCCATGTAATTCTATGCCTTGTTAACTGAAATCCAAGAAATTGTTCCTTTTGTTTTTAGTTCCTTGTACCCTTACCTCCCTGCTATGTAGCCCACTTGCAGATTTTGCCTTTATAAGCTTCTGACTGATTCCACTCAAGGTCAAGAGCTTCTTGGCGAGAGCCTTCTCTTGACCACACACTAAATAAAGGACTCTTAATTTGAACTTGGCGTGCTGGTGTGACTCCTTCTCACACTTCGGTCATAACAACTTACCTTTCAGAGATGAAATTCAGAAAAGGACAAGTCAAAAATTCATCAGATAATGGAGAAGACATTACAAAGTCAAATGTGTTAAAATATACCACGGACAGAAATATATGAAAAATTTCAAATTCTTTATGTCCTAAAAAAAAGCACTTCCAAAATTGCAAACAAGGCCCAAATTTGGAGAAAAAAAATTTAGGGTTCATTACCAAAAAAAGTACTAATAAGTTTTACAACAATGGGAATATAAAATTCTATTCAAGAGATCGAGACCTCATTGGCAGGGAATGGCCGAAGTCTTCCAACTGCTCCTCCGGTCTCTGACTGAATCTTGCTCTCCACCTGGTTTCTAAAGGTGGTGGTTCATGCAACTTGTGATCTGGTCTTTCTCATTCTGTTCAGCCCAGATTTCCTGAATAGAATTTTTTATTCTGGTATCAGACCTGTTCCTTAAGCTGTGTAACCTAGAAAAAAAGCTACTTAACATCTCTGAGACTCATATACATTCTCTAGAAAATGTAGGTCTTCATATTCTAAAAACTTGAGAAGATTGTTATTAGAAATCCCTGACATCACTAAAAAACACTTTGAAAAGCATAAATGCTATATACAGCATACTTGGTTTTATTGTACTTTGCTTCCTTTACTTCACAGATTTTGAATTTTATACAAATTGAAGATCTGTGACAACCCTGCCTCAAACAAGTCTATCAGTGCCATTCAACCAACACCATGTACTCACTTCATGTCTCCGTGTCACATTTTGGCAGTTCTCTCAATATTTCCAACTTTGTTATTATTGTCATTAATATTATGTCTGTTATGGTGATCTGATCAACCATCTTTGATGTTACTATTGCAACTGTTTGGGGCATCATACACAGCTCTTGTATAAGATCACAGACTTAATGGATAAACTGTGACTATATGCCGATTGCTCTACCAACCAGCCACTCATTGTCTCTCTCCCCTTCCCGGGGCCTACCTGCTGCTGGAGACACAGCGTTTTGGGAGGCCGAGGCGAGTGGATGGCCTGAGCCCGCGGATTCAAGACCCACCTGGGCAACTTGGCAAGACCTCGTCTCTAAAATAAATCAAAAATCAGCCGGGTGTGGTAGCGCACACCTGTAGTTTCAGCTAATTGGAAGGCTGAGGTGGAAGGATCCCCGGAGCCCAGCAAGTCAAGGCTGTGGAGGCTGGGAGCATGCCACTGCACTCCAGTTGGGGCAACAGAGTGAGACTCCAACTCAGAAAAAAAAAGAAGAAAAGATGAAAATTCTATATGACATTATATAGTAGTATTATACAATATATGATTTGATTAAGTGAAAAATATCATTATATATCATGTTACATATTACATATTATGTACTGAAGCTCACAAGTCGAACCAAGGGCTGTGATATACAAGTCTCACCTACAGAAGTGTTAGGTCCTCAAAATGAGACAGACTTACACAGAGTCAGAAGCTAAGCTTTTGCCTTCTCCATTATTATTTTGCAACGAAAGTATCCCAAAAATACAATAAGCCCATGTGAGTGAACACATGTTATACATGGCTTGAATGTGCTTCTTTACACAATGTGAGGAGAAATAAACACCATCAAATTTGCTTATCAATCCCTCCAATGACTAACATGTTTAGCAAAGACCACACAGATGTGCAATAAAAAGCCAAACACACATTTGACTAAAAACACTATAACTGGGCCAGAGGCACAACTTTTCAACATCAGGGCAAGCAAGCCTTGGGATGGGGCTTGACTAAGTTTGGTGGAGGAACAGAACATCCCCTTAGAAAACCTCTCTACATGTCTCATCAGTCTTGCTTTCAACAAATGTTTTAATCAACATTTTGACAACTTTTATTTCAACATATAATCATTAATTAGAAAAGGCTGGGAAGGCAAGATGGCGTGGGAACGGGTAGAGGCGTGGGAACGGGTAGAGGCGTGAAAGTCTCTGCAAGGGCAAGTGTCCATAAAGACGGATTGTGTGAGCAGGTGAGTGCAGCTGAGTGAGTGAAAGTCCATCTGCAGGGAGACTTGGGACCAAGCACCCAGGACCCCACCCTGGAGGCAGCTGTAATTCACTACTACCTTGAGGTTGGAGACCCCAGCATGTAGGATGGTCAACCATTCTTGGGGGTCAGGAGGAGGCAGCAGAGGTCAGCAGTTCCTCAGCACCTGGCACCTGATCCACGTTACCCCCTGCGGAAGCAGGCTGGTACTAGCAGTGGGGATAGTGGAGAGGGCACAGCGAGGAAATCTGGAGCTGAACCCCACTGGTGGCAAGGAGACACCTATGGCCACCATTTTCTCTGTCCCAGGATGGACAGAGACCTGTGATGGCCCACCTAGTTCTGTACAGCCCCCAACCTGAGACCTGGAGCACTCTGGAATCCACCGTCACCAACCCAGAGAGGAAATTTCCGGAGTGGACAGTGAGAGACGGATGCCCCACCCCTATGCTGAACGAGGCACCGGCATTTCTGATCTGAGTAGGGGTCCTGGCAGCAGCACCAGCAGCAGACACGTTGGGTGAGTCCAGACCTGATTTGCCCGCCTCCCACAGCAGTCCGTGGGGCATCTGACCCATGACAAGAGTAACCCCACTGGCCTGCAGCAAGAGTGGAGGGGAGGGGCTGGAGACTAGAACCAACCTCCTACCACAGCTGTAGTCAAAAGTGGGCCAGGTGCTTTAGGAAAGGAACCTGAAGTTCCAGAAATGGCCACAGAGGGAGCTTTCTTTTTTCTTTCTGTGTTTTCATTTATGTTGTAGCACTGTCGTTTTCTGTTGTTTTGTTGTTGTTGTTGTTTCTTGGTGTTTTTTAGTTTCTCTGTTTGCATATGGGTATTTTTGAGGGCAAGTACATCATCACAGTTTTTGTTGTTTGTATATTTGTTTGCATTTTTTGTCTTTTGCTTCTTTATTCCTGTTATTTGGTGTGCCTGTCTGATTTCCTTCTCCTTCTCCTCTCTCTGCATCTTCCTTTCATCTCCCTTCTTCCTTTTTCCATTCTTTCCCTTTTTCTTATAACATTTTGCTTTCAGAGGGCATACATATGCACCCACCACATGGACAGATTGTAGGGTGGTGGGAAGTATGTTCCCAGGAGTCCACACACCCGTCAGCAGATACTGTGATCTACAGGTCACTTCTGACCACAGCTGCCCCATCACACCTTAACCAAATCTCAACACTTCAAAAAGGACAGCTCCCCCTTCCCCAGTGCAGCTTCAAAATTGAACAAATCCGGAGGATCTACATAAGAAAGAATAGGGGATTGAGCAAACAGATGTGAAAGCTATCCCCCTTATCTGAGCAATGGAATTAAAGAAGGAGGGGAAGGGAGGGGAAAACCATCACAAATGAAGAAGAATCAAAGGAAGATCACAGGTTCCACACAGACTCCTGAGAAGACAGCACCTGAGAATATAGACTTCAGAACTCAAACAATGAAGAGTCCCCAGAATGACTGGTCTCAAGCCACAAACCCAGACTTTGAGATATTAATAGGGAGAATGAATAGAAATGAGGATAGACAAGAGGAAAGAATAAGTTGATAACTGAGATGATGGCAATAAATAATACAGTAAACAAAATAAATAACAAACTGACAAGCATGAAAAGCAGAATCAACCAAGCAGAGGACCAGAATATGGAACTAACTCAGAAAAGAAGCTTTAAAAGATGGTACAAAGCCTCCAAGAGATGTGCAATTATATCAAGATGCCAAACCTATGATTAATTGACATTCCTGAAACAGATAGACAGAGCCCACCCTAGAACAAATATTCCAGGAAATTATCCAAGGAAACTTCCCTCTATCTCATCAGAGATGTGACCATTCAAACACAAGAGATTCAGAGGACTCTTGAAAGACATAAAAGAGAAGACCAACTCCTAGACACATTTGTCTACACCAAGTACTTATAAAAGAAAAAAAAAACATAAGGGCAGCAAGAGAGAAAGGTCAGACTACTTACCAGTGAAGACCAGTTAGGATAGTAGCAAACTTATCTACAGAAACACTACAGGCTAGAAGAGATTGGAGTCCAAATTCAAAGTTCTCAAAGATAAACAATTCTGATCAATAATTTCCTACCCAGCTAAGCTAAACTTCATCAGCAATGGAGAATTCAAATCTTTTCCAGACATACAATCCCTAAGAGTTTACACTGCCTCCAGACCAGCTCTACAAGAAACACTTAAGAGAGTATTAAAAACAGAAGAAAGAAAAAGGAGACAATCACACTCTCCCCAAGAATGCAGGAAAAAGATTGAAAACACACATATATATCAACCCAAAATTCAAAAGAAAGTCAACAAACAAATAAACAACAACAAACCCTATAAGAGTCTCATGACAAGGATAAGTCCTCATATTTTAATAATTGAACTGAACATGAAGGGACTAAATACACCACTGAAAAGACATAGAATGGCAAACTGGATAAAAATATATGATGTAACAATATTCTGTCTCCCAGAGATTCATCTCACCAGAATGGACACTAAGACTCAAAGTAAGAGGATGGAAAAAAATTTTTTGAGGTGAACAGAACACAAAAGAAAGCAAAAGTTGCAATCTTAATATCAGACAAAATATCATTTAAGCTATCAAAAATTTTAAAAGATATGGAAGATCACTTCATAATGATAACAGGTTCAATCCATCAACAAGAAATAACCATCCTAAAAATATATGCACCCAACATAGGAGCATCAGTCTTTATAAAGCAGATTCTAGGTAAACTAAAAAAAGATATTGACTCTAACACTATCATAGCTGGAGACTTAAATATCCCATTATCAACCCTAGATAGATAGATCATCAGGCAAAAAATCAACAAGGAGATCCGGAACTTCAAATTGACACATGACCAAATGGACTTAATAGATACCTACAGAGCACTCCACCCAATTACCACAGAATATGTGTTCTACTCACCACCACATGGTATGTACTCCAAGATTGACCACATCCCATAAACAAATTTCATAAGATTGAATTACTGACATGCACATTCTCAGACCACAGTGGAATAAAAATAAATATCAACACCAACAAAACTACTCTAAAACCCACAAAGACACGGACGCTAAACAGTCATGCTGAATAACCCCTGGGTCAACATGGAAATCAAAGTAGAAATAAAAAGGCTTCTGGAAACAAATGAAAATCAAGACACATCTTACCAAAACCTCTGGGATGTCATGAAAACAGTACTGAGAGGGATATTCATTTCTTCACAAACACACATCAAGAAAATGTAAAGTTCACAAGTTAACAGCCTAACAAATAACCTAAGGGAGCTGAAAAGACAAGACTACCAAAACCTTAACTTCAGCAGAACAATCCAGATCACCACAGTAAAAGCCCAAATGCAGCACATAGAAGACAAAAATATTATAGAAAAAAAATCAATAAAACAAAAACGGGTTCTTTGAAAGGATAAACAAGATTGATGGACCCCTAGCCAGAATGACAAAGAGAAAAAGAGAAAAAGCCTAAATAAACACAATCAGAAATGCAAACGATTAAATTACAACGGACCCTGAAGAAACACAAAAATGTTTCAGAGATCACTATGCATACCAGTATGGAAGCAAACTCTGACATCTAAATGAAATGAAGAACTTTCTGACATCACACAACCTCCCACGATTGAAACGAAAAGAAATTGAGACATTAAATAGACCAATAACAACCCAGGAAATTGACTCTATCATAAGAACAATACCCACAAAGCAGTTCTGGGCCAGACAGGTTTCCAGCGGCGTTCTACAACATACGAGGAGCAGCTGATAATAACCCTATTGAAAGTATCCCACGCAATCAAGAAAGATGGAACTCTCCCCAAAGCATTTCATGAAGCTAACATCACACTGATACAAACTGGGTACAGATTCAATAAAGAAACAGAGCTACAGACCAATATCTCTGATGAACATGGATTAAAAAAATGCTCAACAAGATTCTAGCAAATCAGATCCAAAAACACATCTCAAAAATCATCCACCATAACCAAGGAGGCTTCATCCCTGGGATGTGGTACTGGTTCAACATTTTCAAGTCTGTAAATGTAATTAAATACATCAATAGTTGTAAAAATAGGAATCACACGATAATATCATTAGATGCAGAAAAAGCTTTTGATAAAATCCAACATCCCTTTGTGATAAAAACCCTTGAACACCTAGGCAGAGAGGGGACATACTTCAAAATAGAAAAAGCCATCTATGATGAGCCCATAGCCAATATATTGCTAAATGGACAAAAATCAGAAGCATTTCCCCTGAAAACCAGAACGAGACAAGATTGCCCACTTTCACCTCTCCTATTCAATATAGTGTTGGAAGTCCTACCTATAGCAATCAGACAAGATTAAAAAAATCAGGGTTATCCAAATAGGAAAAGAGAAAGTCAAGTTATCCCTCTTTGCTGATATTATGATGTTATGAATCTATACTTCAAAAATCCAAGAGAATCTGTCAAAAACCTTCTTGCACTCATAAAAGACTATGGCGAAGACTCAGGGTACAAAATCAAAGTGCAAAAGACAGTCACAGTCTCATACACCAACAATAAATAGGCAGAGAATCAAATAAAAAGCACAATCTCACTCACAATAGCAACAAAAAAGATAAAATACCTCCGCATCTTCCTAACAAGAGAAGTGAATGACCTTTACAATGAAAACTAAAAAACACTGCTCAAAGAAATCAAAGATGGCACAAACAAATGGAAAAATATTCTATGCTCATGGATTGGAAAAATCCTTAAGATGTCCATCCCATCCTATCCAAGATAATCTACAGATTTAACACAATGTCAATTAAATTGCCAGCATCATTCTCAGACCTGGAAATGACAACACAGAAATTCATATGGAAACAAAAATGACTATGTACAGCCAAAAAATTCTCAGCAAAAGAAACAAAGTGGTAGCTATCAGGTATCACACTTCCAGACTTTAAACTTTATTATAAGGCTACCATAATCAAAAACAGCCTGGTATTGGTACAAGACCAGGCATATAGACAAAGGGGACGGGATAGAGATTTTGAGAGCAACATCTCAATTTCTCAACCAACTCATCTTCAACAAACCTCCACTAACAACCACTGGGGAGAGGAGAACCTATTCAACAGATAGTACTAGGAAAACTGGCTGACCACAAGATTACCTGTCACTATACACAAAAATCAACTCTAAATGGATCAAAGACCTCAATGTGAAACCTCAAACTATGAGAACCTTAGAAAATGCAGGCGATATCATTATGGAAATTGGAACTGGCAACCAATTCCTGATCAAAATTCCAAATGCCAATGCCATAAGAACTAGGATAGACAAGGGGGACCTCACCAAATTGAAAAGCTTCTGCAAAGCAAAAGAAACCATCAAAAAGATCAGGGAGACAGCCTATAGAATGGGAAAAAATACTTGCCAACGGTATATCTGACAAAGGCCTAACATCTAAGATCTACAAGGAACTCAAACATGCTGAAAAGAAAAAACCAAACAGCTATTACAAAGTGGGCAAAAGATATAAATAGACACTTCTCAAAGGAAGACATATGAACAGCTAACAGATACATGAAAAAACGCTCAGCCTCACTAGTCATTAAAGAAATACAAATTAAAACCACACTGAGATACCATTAACTCCAGTCAGGATGGCCGTTATCAATAACTCAAAAAACAACAGAAGCTGAAAAGGATGCAGGGAAAAGGGAACACTTCTACATTGTTGGTGGGAGTGCAAACTAGTACAACCTCTGTGGAAAACAGTGTGGCAATTCCTAAAAGATCTAAAAATCGACCCAGTAATCCCCCTTCTGGGAATATACCTGAAGGAACTCAAGTCACTCTGTGAAAAAGATACCAGCACATGCCTATTTGTTGCAGCATTATTCACATTAGCAAAAACATGGAACTAACCATGCTGCTCATTGAAAGTGGACTGGATTTTTTAAATGTGATACATATACATGATGGGATATGCAGCCATAAAGAAAGACAAAATTATGAACTTCGCAGCAACCTGATTGGATTCAGGGTCTATAATACTCAGTGAACCATCACAGAAACAAAGAGTACCACATGTTCTCACTCATAAGTGGATCCTGAACATTCATCATAATACTATAAGAAAGGGATTGGCAGTAGTGAGAAACTGCCAGGGTAGGGCAGGCACACGTCATCGATAAGGGTAACTGATTTCAAACCAGGTAAAGTGAGGACCAAAGTGAGGCCCAAACTTTACCTGTACAATCATCATCTGTATACCTAACCCTGAAATTGTACCTATCTTTAAAATTTTTTTAAAAAATTTAATGGATGAAGAAAAAAAGGAAACACTGTATGTAAGTGAAGCATTTTGGTAAGTCTATTAACTTTTACTTCTGCTTTGATACTTCATAAGATACATTTTTAAGTCGAAATGTGATTCCTGACAACAGCAACTCCCATGAGAAAATAAAAACAACTTTGAATAGCATATGACTAGTATGGAAGAGGGGTAGAGAGCAGATAACAGAGAGGAGAAGCTGGGTTCCATCTGAAATTTCAAGCACATTGATATTTAGAACCATGTTTGCTTAAATTATAATACCAGAAGAGGAATTTGAACAAGATCACAAAAATTTCTCAATTTGCCCATCAACCAAGGAGGTATGAACAGACCGAATAAGACAGAGATAGCCTAATATAGAAACAACATCCCCTTCACAAACTGGTCCAGCCTACTCACATGGGAGGAGTGTCAGCTCCTCTCACGATCCTATGTTCAACTGCTACACCAACTATGGAAATGCCCAAATGTGCCATACTTTCACACCTCTATACTTTCACACAGGCTGTTTTACTCCCTAGATCCATATTTTTACTTGGAAAAATACAACTTGCCTTTCAAAACTCAACTATTACTTTATCCATTACCAAACTCTCTCTTTTGTGCTTCCATTAGTCTTTGTATATACATCTCTGATAGCACTTACCCATAATATTACATGAACTCAATTACTCATTGAAGTCCTCTATATTCACCTTATCGCCCGATGGCATATAGACACAAATTAGGCATCTTTTTTTTTCAAGATATTTGACTTAAAAACTATTTAGAGGCATTGACCGAGTGGTCAAATCTTAATACAAGACTCCTGGAAATACAGCATCACTTGGATACTCTGGGTACTCCCCAAAGAAAAGAAGAGAATTGACACTGCCTCACCCATAAAACATGCTCAAGTGTGAAGACAAGGTTTTATTTATTTTGAACACTCAGCACTTGACCTGGTGCTTAGCATACAGAGAGTCGTCAATTAGTGGGGCTGAATGAAATTCTGGAGGTGAAGTGAGGGGTCATGCTGCAGGCACTATGCTCTCACCATTTTTCCCAAATAAGCAAACATGGAACAGATAGATCATTGACATATCAAATATTTTTGCTAATGTTTTATAAGATAGAATATTATTCCAAAATCACATGCCATTCCCCAGAAGCAAATTGGTACTCACCGAGCAGTGAAATTTTTAGACCCACTTTTGTAAAGATAAGACTCCCTAGCTCCCAAAAGAAATAGTCATTGCTCTCATAACTTTTTGGAAAAGAATTTGATCTATTGAAACTGAACCAAGAGCTCTGGCTTCCGAGTGAGTAGATATATGTAATTCCCAGCAATGTCATTATATTGTCCCTTAAAGTAGATGACCAAGACAGAGCTTGAGTTATTATGCAGGCAGCAGGAAATAGTGAAAGTGATAGATTTCTTTATCTTCGGTGATAATAATAATAATAATGAGCATGTCCTGGGTTTCATCCCACAAAATGGCAAATGGATTTCAAGAGTCATCTCTAAAGAATCAGAGGGTGACACAGAAAAATGAAATATGATACTATCTGAATGATAGTTGCAGAAATATTACTTAGGACAAAAGTGTTAGTACCAAGACCAATTTCCTAGGCTCTTGTTTTTCTCTGGCAGGTTAATCCTGTCCCCTGGTCTCAGAAAACCTTTGAGCCTGATTTATGAAAATTCATGCTTTAATATCCCCAGCCTTTAAGTTACTCCATGGTCACCCACGTTTCACCTCCACTTGGGAGGAAAAAAAAAAAGAAGTAAAATCAGCTCTGTACCTAGACTTGGGGAACATCGCCACTCAAATGAAGCAGCTCAGTTTGATAGCTGCCCTTCCCCTTTAGACCACTGACTCATGTGTTTCAAAGCCCTGTACTGTGGCTTGAATAGCACAGTAGCATGCCTTTGTGCTAAAATTTTTAATTGTCTTTCCAAGAAAGATGTGATGGTGCCAGCGCTGACTTCCTTTGTCTCCAAACTTTACTGACTGATGTTATTCACATCTTTCTCTCCAGAGCTACAAAAAAAATACCTAAATTATAGCAAGAATCCCCAGTTCTGGTCCAAACAATGCTACTAACTAGGTAGTAAACCACTTAATATTTTAATAGCACTGTAAAGATTTATAAACCCACCACTTAATTTGGTCCTCCCAACAGCCTTAAGAGCCAAGATGCAAGTGGTGGCCATCTTGGGAATGAAGAAATGTCACTGTGAGAGTTTACGTTTGTGGAAGAGGCTTAAAACTCTGAGCACTATGATGGCATTGGGATGAGCACAGCTATTGTCTTCTTTACAGGGCCATGATCCATGATTTGTGGTCCATGATCACAAGGCCCATGATCATCCTGCACTAGCCTGCCATCCCTTTTCCTTTGCTCCCCATGGTGTTGTTGTCACTCTGATACGTTTCCGTTCTTTCATGTTAAGCTCTAACTTTTAAGCCTTAGTGTTACATAGTCTAATCTATTTTTGCCATATCTATACTTGTTCTGAAGTCCTGTCTATTGGTAATTGTGGGGGGAAAATGTATTATTTTAAAGCCAAGCATCTAGATGGCAACTTTCAAGTATTAATTGATCCATGTGTATCAACATCCAAGAATCACCAAATGAGAACATCCAGAGAAACACTTCCAGAACAGAAATAAAATTGAATCTGCAAATTTGTTCTCTTCTCTCTCATTAGAACTGTGTCAGAAGATGAGGGTTGTTATGGGCATAAGAAAGACTGAATAACAGGAAACGTAGCAACACGCAAGTGAGGTTTAACCTGCTTCTATGTTTACATTCAAAATGCCAACAAGTATGAGGAATTTTGCCTAAAACTGGAAATCATATTTGGTCTTTGAGTATTCCATATTGCCTCCAGAGCCCAGGAAGACCAGGTCACAGGAAAAGTGCACCGGCGTCAAAGCTACTTACCTAAGTCACAGAGATCATTATGGTCAAAGCTAGTACTCACACCCTGATATTTTGGCCCCAATTCTTTTCCCGCCATCTTTCTGGTTAGTTTCTCTTAGTCTCTGGTTCCTCATCTGCTAAGTAAAAGGTTGCAGTAGATGCTATCTAATATTGTTAACAGTTCAAATTCTATGGTTTATTTTCCTTTTAGCAGCATCTCAGCCTAGATCAGACCCTTCCTTTATCACTGCAAACACTAACGTTCCTTTCTCCCACATCTTGCTCTTTCAACCTAAAAAGATGAATTAAATGGAAGCCAGATTTTCCTGCTCAGAACTTAATGACAGCTTAAAACTGAAAGTCTCAGTGAGAAATCACATGCACCAGCATTATTGTGGACGAAAGATCATTATGCTTGTTTACTTGGAGCCAGACAAGCTTCGCTTTAAAGTTTAATTACCAAAGAATCAGACAACTTCTCCTATATATTGAATGCCTGAGTTAACATGACATTTGTTTTGCCACCATTCAAACTCAATTTATTTTCTCCCCTTCTCTTTCCCTATCCAGTGCCACCCTGGTGACTAAACGCACACTATTTGAAAAATCCATACATTTCTCAAGCAAGGTCAAAAAGCTGGTTGGAGACTCCTGGTCCCTATTGGGTCAGGCATGTGTTGCTCCAGAGAATCACTGATGGCATTTGAAGAAAGAGAAGGGAATAGATAATAAGTTGACCATCGATTTCAAGAGAAAGACAAAAAGAAAGTCAAGCCAGAGTAATCAGGAACCAACAATACATCTCAAGTAGGCAGCAAATTTAAGAAACATTTAAAACAAGGAGAGTTACCTGGAGCCATAAGGGAGGCATGTCCATTGTACTCCAGGGTAGGTGATGTTTTCCCGATAGAGGTTAAGGGCATGCCATTATTCCTGATCCACCACCCAGGCTGGTTTGCTCCCTCTGCAGGCTCAATCCAGCTACAAGACTCTTAACACTAACCCCAACTCTAACCCTCATCCCATGTGCTTAACTCCTGAGAACTTTAAACACTTCCAGGTAATAACAGGTGCCTTCGTTTCCCTGCTCCCTGCAGCGCACTGGTGTCCTTTCATCATCTACAGCCCTAAACTCCGATCACAGAAGTCACCAACCACTCACAGCAATCACAGTCTGCATTTGCCAATTTGAGTTCATAGTCAAAATCTCCATGCACAAGGATTTCAATACATACACACACTTGCACGTGCGCACAAACTTAATTCATTAATAAAAATTAATGGCCGTGAATCTTGTCTTGATAACTAATGACATCCCTTGATGTGAGTATCAATAGGAACACAACTGCTTCATGTTTCTTTTCTAAGGACTCATTAAATTAATGTGGAGAAGAAGCAGAGACCCGGGGGTGAAATTCTTTGTTTAAAAATACCCAAAGAAGCTGGCAAGGGAATGCCTGCCAAGGACAAGGCATGGCAGCCATGGAAATGCAACACTCAGCTCTCCTTTCAAGGAGAACCTGCTGTGAAAAATGGCATCAACTGACAGATCCTAGCCACAGTGCCACTGTCTGGTGCTACAGAGTTTGGTCTCCCTAGGCACGGAGGGTTTCTAGAGCCTGGCAATTTCTGCTTATCTAAGAATTTCTCTAATGGGTAATCACTGCCACAGCTTCCCCTTGAGCTAGATGAGACTGTTCTGAGAGTTTCACTGATGTCAGGATCTTCCAGCCCAACCTTCCCTCCTCTGCCTTTTGCATTCACAGCAGTTCATTCCGGACTCATTCTCTTCTGTTGACACCCAGATTTCTGGGTCCTGGAGACTCTCCTCAGACCTAGATTGTGGTCTGAGGACTTTCTCTGCCTATTTCTGCTCCCACTTCCCATTTGTCTTTTATGAACTTGACGTCCAATAAAATATCTTTTGAATTTGTATTCTGTCTCTGTGTTTGCTTTCTGTAGGTCCCAAACTGGCGTACAAGGAAATAGTGATTCTTGGGTGGGGAGAGAACTGGAAAAAGGCTTTCAGGGGACGGACTTGTTTACCATCCTATTCTCAGTGACCAGTAGAATGACTATGAAATCCATGGGCACGAGCTCAAGTGTGGATCAATGTGGATGCCACGCTGGTGTCCACTGAGACTTGAGCTCCCATATGGTTTCCAGGGGTCAAGTCCCCCAGTCACTGAGTTATCCATGTTCCTAAGGTCTCTTCATTAGTTCCTTCCTGGCCCCTTGTGGAGGGAGTGGAAATTGTTGGATGCGTTCCCACTACACTCTGGGACCATGGAAAAACTCACGTGGTGGCTTCTTGTCCTCTCTGCCCAAACACTATGCCACTACTCATTCTCTTCCGTTGACCCCAAGATTTCTGGACCTGGAGGCCTTCCATAAGATTTGCCACCACTTTAAGCCTTACATAATTTTTAAAGAATCAATCAATAAAACAAATAAAAATCCATGCACTATTCCCATGTGCTGTCAATTTTTTTTAACATATCTGATATTTTTGTGGTTGATTGTGTTCAAGTTTCAGCTCACAAGAGACCTTCTGTGAGAGAACTTCCATGAATATCTAATCTAACACTATACCCCTTTATTTCTTCATGGAGTTTAGCACTGCCTGCAGATGTATTCATCATTTGTTTGTTTGTTTAGTATTTCATTTCTGCTTTTGAAAGAACACTTCAGAGGAGCACCAACACATTGACTGTTTTGTTCACGCCTGTGTTCTCAGATCTTATAACCATGCCAGGCATAAACTGGAATTAATGACGGAAATGGCCTCTGTTTCCACGGAGCATGTAAAATCTATCTAGCAAGGCAAAAATTTAGTCAGTAGCCGGGCTCGGTGGCTCAGCCTGTAACCCCGTGCCTTTGGGAGGCTGAGGTGAGTGGATTGCCTGAGCCTGCGGGTTCGAGACCCGCCTGGGGCAGCGAGACCTCATCTCTACAATAAATCAAAAAATCAGCCAGGCGTGGTAGTGCATGCCTGTAATTCCAGCTACTCGTAA
>NW_007247757.1:135466-174376 GCF_000164805.1 Carlito syrichta | reverse complement strand
CCGGGAGCGCCACTGCACTCCAGTCTGGGCGACCGAGTGAGACTCCAACTCAAAAAAAAAAAAATTTAGTCAGTAATTGTGGAAACTTTTACAACCTCATTTGGAATTCCAACTCAGAGAGCTATATTTTTCCTATAGCCATGTCCTTCATTCTCTGTTCCATTTGGCTAAGGAAAAGTCCAGGTGTGAATAAGTCTTGCACTTTCACCCCAGAGGAAATTGCTTTTGGTGCTCATCTGTGTTTATAGTCCAAAAACTTTTTTGATCACTTATTTTTATGGTAATCAATTTTTTAAGACCCTTCCCATATACATTGATTTATGTATAAATTATGTTTGTGCCACAATGCTAATATAGTATGTGCATTTTAAAACATAAACAAAAGATCAAGATGTAAACAGATGAGATTTAAAAATAGAAATAGAGATTCTGTTATTTTTCTGTATTCCCCCTTTGAGTCATCTTGTGCAGTCCCTAGGATTTGTGCAATACATTTTAAAGAGCATTGAGCAAAGTAGTCTTTACCTGGAGATAAGAGGTTGCCAGGGGTTAGAAGTGGAAGACCAAGGGCACTACAAGGTCATTTGGGGGAGCAGTGGTAGTGGCAGCAAGATCCTACCTAAATGTTAAACCGGTGGAACTGTACAAACCAAAAAAAAAATGAATATTGCTGTGTGTAAATTTTTTAACGCTTAAGAAAAAAATAACAATCTAGAGAGCAGTTAGATACTGGGAATTTTGTTTTTATGACTAGGCAAAAATCCTATAAAAACCCCACACTTCTATCCCACCTCTGCTCTCTTCTCTGGAGCTCAGCATCACATGAAAGCTCAGGCAGAAATGTACCTTTATAAGCACCTCATTGATCCTTGAACCCTATAGCTGACTGCGGCAGATGGCTGCAACAATACCTCCCCGGCCAGAAGCTTTCTGCAATGTGACCTTGCCACCTGTTCATCAAGAGATCAAGTTCCCCTTCCCATGAATCTGGTCTGGCCTTATGCCTCACTTATGACCGATAACACCCATGAACTCCCAGACTACATCAGAAAAGGTCATGCAGCTTTTAGCCGAGTCTCTCAGAGCATTTTCTCTCAGAACCCAGCTTCCAAGTCACACAGAGAATCATACAGACTGGCTCTCAGTCCTGTTGATGGTCCTAAACAAGGCCAGCTTTGAGCCAGTCCATTCAAAGTGGGAACTCCAGAGAGTTCGGCTTCCAGCTGTCGAAGTCATCCCCAGATATTTCAGTCTTCCGGTCTAAGGTCCACACAATGTGAAGCCAAGACAGGCCAGACCCACCGTGCCTTCTGAATTTCTGATCTATGAATTCCATAAGCATCATAAAATTGTCATTGCATGCTACTAAATTTGGGGTTGATTTGACAGCTACTGCTTGGGTGCTACCCATTATCCATCTTGCCCTTCATCCTTACACACAATGCATGGAGGTTCAGGGAGACATACAAGATGTACAAAGTAAATGTGTTATAATAAAAACTGCATAAGAAGGATGAGGGGAAGGTAATGACAGTCCTAAAGGCTGCTCCTTCTATCTGAACCAGCACTTGCTTTGAACCCAGAAAGAAGGCAATGACATTGTGAGAAAAATGAATGATCAAGGAACCCACCCTGTCATATATTTCCTATTTACGTGACTTTTTTAAACAGCTAACTACTTATGCCGAAAACAGCACATAGGAAGCTATAGACTGTGTCATGTCCCCTCAAAATTTCTATGTCCAAAATATTAACCTCGAAGGTGACTGTATCTGGATATAGGCTCATGAGGAGGTACTGAAGATGAAATGAGGTCATGGGGAGGTCCCCCATCGACAGGACTGTGGCCTTATAAGAAGAGAAAGAGACAGACAGACATCTCTCTCTTTATACCATGTAAAGACACAGTAAGAAGGTGGCTGTCTTGCAAGTCAGAATGAGAGCCCTCCCCAGAACTCCACCACGCTGGCCTTCGACCTCAAAATTCCAACCTCCAGAACTGTGAGAGCATAAATTTCTGTTGTTTAAACCACACAGTCTGGCATTTTGTCATGGCGGCCTGAGATAGCTAATGCATAGAATAAAAAGTCAACTCATAGCTCATTTTTATTCAGTCTTTCCTTACTCATCAGTAAAGCAAAGGGACAGAGTACTGATGGATGTGGAAGTACAATAAAACCAGTTAAATGGCTGCTGTTCTGCATTTCCACTATTCTGCTAAGAATAAAATACAAAAACATGGACAAGTAATGAAATGCAAACTGTGTCATTTCAGCTATTCCACATAAAAAGTTAAATGCTCTCATATTTGCATTCAAAACCAGCCTTGCATAAATCGTGTTCAGAGTAGAGAACAACAAAAGCCTTATATTTCAGTACTTTTTACAGCACTTTGTTCCTACTCTGTGAATGAGGGGTTCCTGCAAATTATGTAGCCAACTCTGTGGCTAAGGAGATGCTTACAGGTCTTTGGAAAGTGAGGGCCCAAAGCTCACTAGCCGATGATCCTTGCTATACAATAGCAAACCATTTGGTGGTGAAACTTCTGACTGCTACATCTTGGGTTGCAAGCCAGCTGTCAAACCAAGCCTTACAGGAAACTTAAGAAAAAAGTTACAATGTTAGGGTATTAGCTCAATGTCTCCAGAAATCAAAACCAGACAGAAATTAGATGCCGCTGCTTTGTTTGAATTATGCGACCACACTCCAGCCTGGGTGACAGAGTAAGACTCTGATTTTTTTAAAAAAGAGTGGTTCCCTTGCCCAAGCCAGCTCTGGCATGTCTCTCTATCTCTCTTCTTTTTCTTCTCTAATAAACTTTGTTTGAAAACTTTGCTGGCTGCTCTAAAAAATAAAAGAAAGAAAAGAAAAATCAAAAAAAGGTAAAATCCCAGTGTAAAGAAAAAGGGAAGTGAGAGAAACTTGGGAAGTAATACAAGGTACTCAATTTCCATGGCAATGATTGTACCATAAACAGTCACAGGCACACAGCAGGCATCGAGGTAGTTATATCTATTAAACAACAGGGACCTCCCCATTCAGGCTATATAACAAAACCGTGGCTCAGAGATGTTGGTTGGAAAAAGGAAGGAGAAGGAATTTCTGTGCCTTTCTCTGCCCTGCCTGTTTCCTGTTAGGCAAAGTTTACCTTATGAAAAGCTAACTTCCCTGTTTTTCTGGAAGCATCATACAGTTCCCTTAGCAGACACATAGAAAGTCATACCTCACACCCTACAGAGTGGCATTTCAAGCTCACACAAAGCATCGGGAGGGATCAGAGACCCTTGGCATGTGGTTGGCTGGCCATGGAGTTGCGCTAGCAACTGAGGGACTGTGAGGTTAGAGAGGACAAAAACACCTGGGATGACACAAGATATGCCGGATAGAGCGGAGGTGTGCGGGGTCCTTCTTGCCACTTTCAACCACATCTGAAAGAAACAGATGAAATCTGTGGCTGTTAACAAAAAGAAAGAAGGACACACCAATTTGTTCAAGGAAAGGCTCCCCGCCAGCAGCTCGCAAGTGAAGTGAAGCAGGAATTGGGAGGGTCTCACAATTTGAAGTCTTGCCGTTGAAAACCCCAGGTTCTTCGATAACCCCAAATAAAACTGATGAAAAGAGGCAGCCACGAATCTGCAAACACCTTCCCAAACACCTTCCATCAATAATTCTCTCCAGAGAAAGGAGGCTTACCTCCTGGCAACGAAGGGATTCATTCAGAGGTTGCCCTGCCACTGAGCCTACTATTCTGAATTGCCTCAAAACAGAAGCCATTAAGCTAAGAGGCAGGATGGTGGTCAGAGTACAAAGAGCCATAAAGAAAAGGAAAGAATCTTCAGGCTTAAAAATAACATCTAAACAAGACGTGTGCTGTTATTACTCTCATAGGTAATGAATGCATTGGATGACTGCCAAGAATGTTGATGGAAATTTTGCTCAAAATATCTGCAGGCCTGGCCACCAATGTTCTGAGGTTTTAGGCCCCTTAGTTTCAACCCTAGGACTTTGACATCCACCAACAAGAAGCAGCCTGTGGAATTAGGGCAGTCCCATGGAGTAACATCCTTCTCAATGCCCTTCTTTTATTTTTTTATTTTTTTGAGTTGGAGTCTCACTCTGTCGCCCAGACTGGAGTGCAGTGGCCGCTCCTGGCCACCGCTGCCTCGACCTGCTGGGGTCCGTGATCCTTCCACCTCAGCCTTCCGATAGCCGGAATTACAGGCGCGCGCTACCACGCCCGGCTGATTTTTTGATTTATTGTAGAGATGAGGTCTCGCTGCCCAGGCGTGTCTCGAACCCGCAGATTCAGGCAATCCACTCACCTCAGCCTCCCAAAGGCGCGGGATTACAGGCTGAGCCACCAAGCCCAGCTGCCCTTCTTTTTTTAAATTAATTTTTATTATACAGATATAGGGTACATTTGAGGGCTAGGTATACAAACGTTGATTATGCAGGTACCCTTGTTGATGAGTTATGCCCCTCCCTCCCCTAGCAGTTTCCCTCAACTGCCAATCCCACCTCCCCCCTCCCCTGACAGTTTCCCATTACTGGCAATCACTTTCTTATAGCACTATAATTGTTCAAGGTCCTCTTATGAGTGAGAACATATGGAACTCTGTTCTTTGTTTCTGTGATAAATCACTGAGTATGCTCGACTCCAAATCCATCCAAGTTGCTGCAAAGTCCATATATTTGTCCAAGTATTTTTTATCCAGTTCAGCTTCGATGGGTAACACAGTTAGTTCCATGTTTTGCTATTGTGAATAGAGTTGCAATAAACATATGTTTGCAGGTATCTGTTTTGTAAAATGATTGGAGTTCCTCCGGGTAATGCCCTTCTCAAATTTGACCGTGGGGGACAATAGACAAAAGCTATAGTCCCAGAGAATAGAGACAGGGCTGCCAGTCAGTTTCCAAAGCATGGAATCTTCCTTGAGAGCAAGAAGGCATCTTTCTCACTGTCCAGAGCTGTTGTCAGACTGGTGCATCTTCAATTCTCCTCTGTTCTGAATCATGGCTTTTTCGCTGGTATCCTCTTCCGCCTCCGCTATGTATATTGGCATGCATAGGAGGAAGACCGAAGAAAAAGTCATTAAATTCATTCATTATCAGAGCTCAAAAACCTGACAAACACTTTGGGACTTTGAACAGAATGATGTAATTGAATGAAAATTTGAAGGTGTTGACCTATCCCTGAAAACCACCGAATCCCTCCATTGCCAGCAGGCTAGTCTTCTTTCCCTGGCAGAGAATTTTTAATGAAAGATGTTTGAGAAAGGCTTGTAGCTTTGTAGCTGCCTCTTGTCATCAGCTTCATTTTGGGGTTATTGAAGCCCCTAGCTTTTTCAATGGGAGGTCTCTATGAATGGATGTTGCTTGCCCAAAGGTGGACTGTGACGAGCACCTACACAGTATCCACTCTCCTATTCTTCTTTAGTTGCAGAACTTTATTTTATATGAAGTATCAGTGTACCCACTTATAGTATGCAATCTCCCAGATTCTATGACACACTGCAATGGCCCTGTTACTCTCCAGGCCTCTAAGTACTAAGTTTTTAAAAAGAGGACAGAGTCAGTTGGAAAGTTGAAGTACAGTCTATTGATTTTTCCCCATTTTCTCTGCCTCCCTTTTCCTGTTTGGAATGTGAATATGATGCTTGAAAGAGGCAGAAGCTATCCTGTTACCTTGAGAACGAAACCCACAACGGGGATAGAGTGGCAGAGTGAAAAAAGAAAGTTTTAATATTTTCACTATAAAAACGAAAATAAAGAGAAGTATGTGAGGCAATGACTATGCTAATTAGTTTGATTTACACATTCACTATATATATATAAACAACGTGTTATATACCAAACATATATATAATTTTTATTTATCAATTTAAAAATATTTTAAGATGAAAGCAAAAAAGAGAGAAAGAGAAAGGAATCTGAGTTGTTGACAACTTAATGGAATAACTAAATTGACTCCGATTTTTTTTATAAGAAGGAGAAATAAACTCCTATAGGATGAAACTACTGTTATTTGGGGTAGTTATGACATGCAGCCAAAAGCAAACCCTATTTAATGCAGATCTCAAAATGGAAACGCACAAACAGTAAGTTTTTGCCAACAGCTAGAGACAATCACTTCATGAGAAAGCGCAGCAAAGCTGGAAATACAAGAATAAGAATTTCTTGCCAATTCTTCAGAATAAATCAGGGGACTCTAAGTTGATGACTAGACAGGCTCTTCCTCTTGCCAATTTCCTATTCTATGCCTTTGAGTGCCTGAGGCAGGCATCATGTCCATATTTGCATGCAGGAGATTCCTGAAGGCCAAAAGAAACTTGCAACACATTAACACAGTATATTCCATGGAAACCCAGTATCTCTGTTGCATGTGGTCTGATGAAAAAAAGAAATCAGCTATGGAATGATTGAGATTTCTATTTAAGCACTGACGACATCACTTATTAGCTACATAATCATGATGGTACGTAATCTCCTCATCAAAATTTAGAACCAGATCACCTAATCCATGCTGATGCTTAAATAATTTCATAGCACTAAAAAGAAGTTCAACTTACCCAAGATGCTACCATATCAGGGTAGCTCTCTCCCAAGAGAGACACCAGAAACTGCCCTTGCATTGAGCTTTCTTTTTCTTTTTTGAATGTTATTCATTCTGTCACACTTCATTAATCACTACTTTTCCCCAAGCACCAGGGAAAACAAAAGGAAAGAAGGCTCAGCTTCTGCCTCTGAGGAGTCAGTCCACTGCTAATAAAACCAGAAGGATAATAAGTCGAAATGACCTAAGAGATGAGTTTGATGACAGCAAGAAGTCCACATCGGGGAAGGGATTTATACAGAAAACCCAGCAGTAGAAACTGCTGGAGGTTTCCATGTATTTTTAAAAAATGAAATTAGTTATTTTTTAAATTTTTATTGAACATACTTAGGGTGCACAGCGTGGTGCTTGGATATACATATAGAAAATGGAATGGTTACTGCAGTCAAGCAAATTGACATTCCATCCTCCCACAGAGTTACCCATTTGTGTATGGGGCGAGAGTTCTTATTCTTTAGGCAAAAATCCCTAACGCAATCTGATTTTATTAACTATAGTTCTCATGTTGTACATTAGGTTGTGAAGCCTGTTCAATCTATATATCTACTACTTTATATCCTTTCACTTAGATAGGTCAGCAGATGAATGGAAAAAGAAAGTTATGGTACATATACACAGTGGGATATTATACAACCTTTAAAAATGAGAGCCTGACAATTGCCACAACACGTATGAACATGGAGGACATTAAGTGAAATACACAAGATACAGAAAAAAATACCTACTGCATGATCTCACGTATACGTGTCATCAAAAGAAAAAGAAGAAAAAAGCTTTCATACCTTAGAATCACACATTCTCCAGGACCTCTCCTGCAATTCAAGAATTTACTTCCATTGCCAGAGAACTCCAGTCTGAGAGGGAAACACTGTTTTTGATATGCAAAGAACAGTGAGATAATTTCCCCCTTCCCATTGCTGGACATTTACTCATTTCTTCTCTCCAGTCTATCTTCTACCATACACTGTACAACATAGCTATAGTAAGATTGGGAGAGATAAAGAGGTGAAAAGAGGGAAATATATGGAATTTAAAACTTGGGAACAAGGAAAACATTCATACCTTCTACTTCAACCCACAGTGATTCTAGCACAGGCTAGCCTGGCCAGGGTACCTCTTTTACACAAACTGCTCTCCCAAACTTAAAGAGAATCCATCATTCTGATTGGTCACATATCCACTTTTTCCTGGAAGATGACAGTATATGAATCCTAGATGACCACAACTACAGGTTAACTGCCCACAAGTCTGTTTAAAAAACAGAGCATGTAACTATTCTACTTAGGTCTTTGGAGTCCTCAGATCCTGGGAATGAAAAAAGTCACCATCAGAACAAGTTGCTTTCCTTTGGACAATGATAACAGTATCGTCATGTCAGTTCTCCAAAGTTGAGTCTTTGCTGGTGTTGCAATGATTGAGGTTGGCTATAGTCAGACCTCTAGAAGAGGAAACCAAGGTCTTGACACCACGTGGTCACTAAAGAGCTCATGGTGCTGGTAATCTGCTATCAGGTTACCTAGTGACTTGATTTCAGAAGGATGCTGCCGTTCTGTCTTCCCAAGAGATTTTTCATGTTATTTCAATGACATGAATTACTCTCTGTCTTGTTCTTCTATGATTGTCCAAATGAAGGACAGCACAAGTCAAAACACTTACTAGATACCAGATAGTGACATGAGGTCACTAATGCTGATCACACCTCAGATGCCAATACAAACAGACTAGACCAATAAGAATCCATTTGAAAAGAAAATGGTGGAGATGCCTGGGTAAGCATGCTATCATGTATTAACAAGCATCTGAGTTCCTGGATAGTGGTGCCAGTTCCTGAGACGAGAAAGTGGACAAAAGAGGTAAGAACTGAAGGTTCTCTTTTGGCCATACTTTTAAGGTACTTATTGGATGTCCAAATGAAAACTTTAGGACAGTTGCTAGATACATAAATCTGAAACCCCACTCTAACTCCTCCAAAAAATGACTGAGCTTTAAGGATTATCAGTAGCTTAATGGTATCTATAGTCGTAAGCCATGGGAAAGGTGTCAATAAGGGAAAGAAGAAATCATCCTCTGTTTGGATGAATGGTTGAAAAGGATGAGTCAGTAAAACAGGTGAATAGGAAGCAAATGCCAAGTGATAGGACAGTTAGATAAATCTTGCATTGCAACAGCCTGGAAGAGACAGTGGCTAATCACAGAAGTGGTACTCAAGGTATCAAAGGCTGCTGATCCTTTAAGAGGAGGACAGAAGTCATCATTGGCTTGGGCAAGTTGTGGCCCAGAGAAGACCTTGAAAATCATATGTTGAGTGAACCCAAAAGTTCTTTAGAAAGAGTTAGACAGAGATTGGAGTATGGAACAAGTGGAGAGTGCTACTTGTAACAACTCACTCAAGGTGTTTTTCCTCCACTGAGAACAGATAAATGTGAAATTTGGGAGAAATTAGGGATCAAGGGAAAATGTTTTGAAGCTGTGTTAAGGCATGCTTGCACACCAACAGAAATAACCCAGTAGTGTGGAAGAATTTCATTTTACAAGAGAGTATGGAAATAATTGCAGGAAAGGAAATTCCAAGATGGCAACAGAGTCTGTCAGAGTGTGTGAGTCTCCAAATTACTTAATATGCATAAGGATGAATATGCATACAAGTGTGTGAGCAAGTGGATGTCCATGTGTCTGACTGAGTGGGGACATGAAAACAAGTGGCTTGAGCTCTCCTGCTGAGGCAGCCACCCTACACCTGGCTACTCAAATCCTAGTGTGATCCATGGCCCAGAGGCAGGCACCATCTCTGAGACCCTACCCAAAATAAAGCTCAAAAAACAGCTGTTGCACTGTAGCACCCGCCACCAAATCAGACATTCGTAGTGAGGACTGCAGAGAAAATATACCAAAGAAACTAGTTGTTGAGTCCCAGTGGAGTACAAAATATGGAGAAGATGTCACCAGCAACTTGGACCTGGAACTTGGGTGAAGACAGGTTCTGACCTGGTCACATGCATAGCAGAGCTACTCCCTGAGACCGAGGGGTGAAATCAGCATATCTCTGAGGTTGATCACTACCAATCCAAAGAGGATACCCTGGGTGCAGTATACTCATAGGGACAGGCACACTAATGAGACCCATTCACCCTGTCCCCCACACTGGAACATTTGCAGAATTACAGCTACAACCAGAGGGGAGGAACCCAGCCCACAGCAGATGGGTGGAAATGAGTTTTAAAGTAACCCAGGTCCCTTCCCCAGCAAGAGCAACTTGGTCAGCATACATAGAGAGGACTGAACACAGGCAGATCTGTTTGACATGACTTACAGCCTCCCCCTGACCGCACAGTGAGCAGGGGTCAGATCTAGAGGTTGGAACCCCCTCCCTTCTGCTGCAAGCCAAGAGCAGCGGTACTTGGGTAACACCAGTCAGAAACTCGAAGTCTCAGAAACTTCCACAAGAGGGCAATCAAGGATTACAAAGGATTTTTTACTTTATTTGGTTTTCGTTTTCATTAATTATTATTTTATTTATTTGTTTAACTTTCCCCTTTTCTCTCTATATGCTTTGCTGGGTGGGTGTATTTTGGTTTGTTTTATTCCTTCTTCTTTTGTTCACATAAGAGCATATATGAGTGTCAAAGTGTCCACATATTGTCAGTTTAGGTTTTTTCTCCTTTTTTTTTTTACCAGTTTGTCTGTCTGTTGGTTCATTTGTTTTTCCTTCTCTGCTTTCTCTACTTCTTTCTCTTCATTGTCTTTTCTTCTCCCTGCTCTCTTTCTCATTTCTTTTTCTTTCCTTTTATTATTTTATACCCAGGAAATATACATACATTGCCATTGCATGAACATACTGTGAGGTGGTGGGAAGTGGGTCTCAGGTGGCCCACATCCCAGTCAGTGAACACTGTGATCTACAAGTAGCTTTTGAATCTTAGCACCCCCAACACACCTCATTCAAATCACAAAATTGCAAAAGGAGAGCACAGCTCACCACCATCAACCCACAGTCAAAATTGAACAAATCTGGAGGCTTTTCCTAAGGAAGAACAGGGAGTTGAGCAAACATACATGAAAATGATTCCTTATCTCAATGAGCAACAGAAGTAAAGAGAAAAGAAAAACCCATCACAAATGAAAAGGCATGGATCAAAAACACAGGTAACTCAGAAAGCCCAAGGAAAACAGTGCTGGAGAATACAGACTTTAGAACTCAGAAAATGAAGAATGTTCAGATTGACTGGTCTCAGACCACAAATGCAGAGATCAAGAAGTAGCTGGAGAAGATAAATAAGAACCAGGATAAGAACATGAAAGAATCAATTACTGAGATGTAAGCTATAAAGAAAACAGTAAACAAAGTAAATACTAAAGTAACAAGCATGAAAAGCAGAATTAACCAGGCAGAAGAAAGAATCTCAGAGCTTGAAGACCAAAATATGGAACTAACCCAATCTGTTAAAAACATAGAAAGGAAGCTTAAAAGCATGGAACAAGGCCTTCAAGAGATCCGTGATATTAAGAGGCCAAACTTACACCTGATCGGTATCCTTGAAGCAGAAAAGGAGACAGAGAACACATTGAATAAACATTCTATGAGGTCATTTGGAAAATGTCCCCCATCTCATCAGAGATGTGACCATCCAAATATAAGAGATTCAGAGAACCCCTACTAGGTATCAAGTGAGAAGACCTACTCTTAAACACATAGTAATTCACTTACACAAAGTAGTTGTAAAAGAAAAACCCTAAAGACAGCAAGAGAAGAAGGTAAGACTACCTACAGGGGAAGATCAATTAGAATAGCAGCAGAATTATCTACAGAAACACTACAGGCTAGAAGAGACTGGAATTCAGTCTTCAAAGTTCTCAAAGATAAACGATTCCAAACAAGAATTTCCTGCTAAGCTAAGCTTCATCAGTAATGGAGAATTAAAATCCTTCCCAGATATTCAATCCCTAAGTTTATGCAGCTTACAGACCAGCTCTACTGGAGACACTTAAGAAGGTATTAAGCATAGAAGAAAAAAAAAAGACAATCATGCACCTCCCCAAAACAAAAGAAAACAGAGAAACAACACAGCATACATCAAGACTGCAAAATTAAAAAACACACATGTGTTAACCAAAAAATTAAAAGAAAACCAACCAACCAACAAAAAAACAAACAAACAAAAAAAAAAAAGAAACTTTATAAGTGCCTAATGACAGGGATGAACTCTCACATCTCAATAATCAGCCTGAACATGAATGGACTAAGTGCAAAATTGAAAAGACATAGAAGCCAGGCTTGGTGGCTCAGCCTGTAATCCCGTGCCTTGGGAGACCGAGGTGAGTGGATTGCCTGAGCCCACAGGTTCGCGACCCATTTGGGCAACTTGGTGAAACCTCATCTCTACGATAAATCAAGAAATCAGCCAGGTGTGGTAGCGCACACCTGTAGTTTCAGCTACTTGGAAGGTTGAGGCGGAAGGATCACTGGAGCCCAGCAGTTCGAGGCTGTGGGGGCCGGGAGCGGCCACTGCACTCCAGTGTGGGTGATAGAGTGAGACTCCAACTCAAAAAAAGAAAAGAAAAGAAAAGACATAGTATGGCAAGCTGGATTTTAAAAAACAACAACAACAATATGCTGCCTCCAGGAAACACACCTCTTTACAAAGGACACCCACAGACTCAAATTAAGAGGATGGAAAACAAACTTTCAGTGAATGGGACACACAAAAAAAGGCGGAATAGCAATCTTATTATCAGACAAAACAACCTTTAAGCTCCCACAAATTTAAAACTATACAGAAGGACACTACATAATGATAAAAGGTTCAATCCATCAACAAGAAATATCCATCCTAAACATATATACACCCAACACAGGAGCACCAGCTTTTTACAAAGCAACTACTAAGAAAATTTTAAAAAGATATTGACTCTAACACTATCATAGCTGGGGACTTAAATACCCCACTAACAACCCTAGATAGATCACTGAGGAAAAAATCAACAAGGAGATCTGGAACTTCAACTTGATGCTTGACAAAATGGACTTAAGAGATACCTACAGAACACTCCACTCAACAACCATAGAATATACATTCTACACATCACCAAATGGAACAATTTCAAGATCAACCACATCTTTGGAAATAAATCAAGCATAAATAAATTTTTATAACATTGAAATACTGCCATGAACTTTCTCAGACTACAGTAGAATTTTTTAAAATCACTACCAATAAGATTCTCCCCAAATACACAAAGACATGGACACCAAACAGAATGATGCTGAACAACTCCTAGGTCGACACAGAAATCAAAACAGAAATTAAAATATTCCTAGAAACAAGTGAAAATGAAGAAACACCTTACCAAAAAATCTAGGATAACATGAAATCAGTATTAAGAAGGGAATTCATAACTCTATACACATACATCAAGAAAATAGAACGATCACAATTTAGAAGCTTAACAAATCACCTAAGCGAGTTGGAAAGGCAAGACTACCAAAACCCTAACTTCAGCAGAAGAATTCAGATCACCAAAGTAAAAGCTCAAATATGGGACATAGAAGACAAAAATACCATAGGAAAAATTTAACAAAGCAATAAACTGGTTCTTTGAAAGGATAAATAAGATTGATGGACCCCCCTAGCCAGAATGACCATGAAAAAGAGAGAAGAAGCCCAAATAAACACAATCATACATGCAAAAGATCAAGTCACAATTGATCCCAAAGAAATATAAAGGAGTATCAGAGATTACTACACATACCTGTATGGAAACAAACTCAATAACCTTAATGAAATGGAGAACTTTCTTACATCATACAACCTCCCAAGGTTGAAACAAGAAGACACTGAGACCCTAAATAGACCAATAACAACCCAGGAAATAGACACTATCATAAGAAAACTACTTACAAAAAAAAAAAAAACCCAGGATCAGACAGCTTTCCAGCAGAATTCTGCAAAACATACAAGGAGGAACTGTATGTCATTTTCATTTGTTTCCAAGAATCTTTTAATTTCTGTTTTGATTTCTGTGTTGACCCAGGGGTTGTTCAGCATCATGGCATTTAGTGTCTATGTCTTTATGGGTTTTGGGAGAATTTTGTTGGTGGTGACATTTATTTTTATTCCACTGATTTGGAAGGTGCATGGAAGTATTTCAATCTTGTGAAATTTGTTTATGCTTGACCTGTGGCCAAAGATGTGGTCAATCTCAAAGTGCACCCCATATGGTAATAAGTAGAATGTATATTCTATGGTTGTTGAGTGGACTGTTCTGTAGTTATCTACTAAGTCCATTTGGTCAAGCATCAAGTTGAGGTTTCAGATCTCTTTGTTGATTTTTTGCCCTGATGATCTATCTAGGCTTGTTAGTGGGGTATTTAAGTCTCCAGCTATGACAGTGTTAGAGTCAATATCTTTTTTTAGTTTATTTAGTAGTTGCTTTAAAAAAAGCTGGTGCTCCTGTGTTGGGTGCATATATGTTTAGGATGGATATTTATTGTTGATGGATTTAACCTTTTTTCATTATGTAGTGTTCTTCCATTCCTTTTTAAATTTTTGATAGCTTAAAGGTTGTTTTGTCTAATACTAAGTTTGCAACTCCTGTCTTCTTTTTCGATCTGTTTGTCTGGAAATTCATTTCCATCCCCTCACTTTGAGTCTGTGGGCATCCTCTTTGGTGTGATGAGTTTCCTGGAGACACTAAATTACTGGGTCAAGTTTCTTTATCCAGTTTTCCATTCTATGTCTTTTCATTAGTGCATCTAGTCCATTCACTTTCAGGCTGATTATTGAAATGTGAAAGTTTGTCCCTGTCATAATTCTCTTATAAGGCTGTTTTATTTTCATTTAGGTTTTGTGTTTGTGTGTGTGTGTGTGTGTGTGTGTGTGTGTGTGTGTGTTCTCTTTTTTGTGGGTATGCTGTGTGTTCTGCTGCTTCTGTGTTTGTCTGTGATCTTGTGAAGTATATGGTCTTTCTTTTGTTTCTTTTTTCTTCTGTGCACAGCACCTTTTTAAGAGTCCCTTGTAGAGCTGATCCTGAAGCAGCATATCCACTTAGGGATTGGATGTCTGGGAAGGAGTTTAATTCTCCATCACTGATGAAGCTTAGCTTGGCTGACTAGAAAACTCTTGGTTGAAATTATTTATCTCTGAGAACATTAAAGATGGGGGTCCAATCTATTCTGGCCTGTATTGTTTCTGCAGATAAGTCTGCAGCAACTCTGATTGGTCTCCCCTGGTAGGTAATCTGGCCTTTTTCTCCTGCTATCTTTAGGATTTTTTCATTTATACCACTTTATGTAGGAGAATTACTATGTATCTAAGGGTTAATCTTCTCCTAAGATGTCTTGCGGGGATTCTTTGAATCTCCTGTGTTTGTATAGTCATCTCTCTGGACAGATGTGGGAAGTTTTCTTGAATGAACTCATGGAATGTTTGTTCAAGGTGTTTTCTGTTTCTTTTTCTATTTCAGGTTTTATGATCAGTCATAGGTTTGGTTTCTTGATATCATTGCACAGCTCTTGGATAGCTTCTTCTTCTTAAGCTTCTTTTTTCTATATTTTTAATAGATTGAGTTAATTCAATATTTTGGTCTTCCAGTTCTAAGATTCTTTCTTCTGCTTGATCAATTCTACTTCCCATACTTGACGGTTTGTTTTTTATTTCTTGGATGAAATTTTCTATTTCTGTTATTTCTAAGTACGCTTCCTTGAGTTTGTCCAGCTCGGTAGTGATTTCATTTAGTTTTAGCTCTTGCATTTCTTGATGTTTATTCATTCTATCCAATGATTCTCTGATCTGCATAAGTACCTTCTGGGTACTGTTGTTCTGGTTGATGGTCATAGATTGTGCCCCAGTAGCTGTTCTTTCTAACAGTGACTTTTTGCTGGGACTCTGATAGTTACCATCAGTTTTTTGTTGGTTTTTCTTTATTTGTATCAGTTCTCTTATATTTCTCTTTAATTTCATTGTCCAGTGGAAAATGGAGAAGCAGTCACTTCTAAATTCACTCTACCTTTTGTCCTTCCTTGAGCCAGGACTCTAGGTTTGTTCAATTATGAAGCAAGGTTGAGAGTGGGGCATTGTGTTGTCTGTTTACAATTTTGAGTACTTCCTAAGGATGTGGGGTAGGGGGAAGCTGCAAGGATTCAGAACCTCTTGCCAGATCATAATGTTCACTATCTGGTGAATTGGCCAGCTGAGACTCACTCTCCATCTCTGCACAATATATCCTTACAGTGGGTATACTTGCAAATCCCGAGTCCAAGACAGGGTATAAGCGAGAAAAGAAAGGGGAGAAGGAGATAAAACAGGGAGAGGAGGAAAAAAGAAAAGAAGAAAGAAAAACATAAAAAGAGGAAAAAAAACACACACAGAGAAAGAACAAAGAAAGAGAAATCGAAGGAGGAAAGAAAAGAGAAACAACCAACAAACAAAGTAACCAAATGAGATAACCAAGCAAACAAATCAATACTAATACCACTATCAACCTCCTTCTCAGTCAGTTCCACTGTCTGCATCTATCGCCCAGCAGCTGGCTCAAGATGGAGGGTGGATCATCTAGGGTTCTCCACTTGCCATTGTGCCTGGTCTCAAGACGCAATTCTTTCCTTCCACAGAGGAACTTCCTGAAACACTTTTTTGCCCAGTTGTTAGGTAGTCTACTCACTTTCCCTGCCTCCTGCTGTTCCTGCCATTGTTGAGGTCAATAGCTCCCTTCTCAGCAGTACCAGTCTCCATAACTTGGGACCTATTAGCACGGATTTGGAGCCCCATTCAGGCTCAGGGCGAGCTCTCTCCACTGCTTCCTTGGGAGTCTGCCTCAGGCTCCCTCCCTGCATTCCCTCCGCAGCCCTTGCTTCTGGCGTTCAGCTCACTTCAGCCTATCTTTCCTGGAAAAATCTCCCAAATAGTCTGCTGCTAGATCTCGCTCTCCTACTGCATGCATCTGTGTTGGGTCCAGTGTGGGGGCGGGGCATCTCTCTCTCCAGTATTGTGCACTTGGAATATCTTTTCTGGGCAAACGATGGTCAATTTCAGTGGGGTATAGAAATCACCCCTCAGTGTCAGGATGCAGGATGCTCAGAATTGGGCAAGATAAAGCCGGTCTCTGACTCATCCTGGAACAGAGAAAATGGCGGTGGCCAGTATTTTTCCCTCCAGTGGGACTCAGCTCCTGATTGCCCCTCCCCCCATGCTTTCTCCATTGTTCCTATTGCCAGTGCTTCACCTGTTGCCGCACGTGATGGTGTGGGCCAGGTCCCAAGTGTCAGGGGCAGCTGATCTCTTCTGCATTTTCCCAAGAGATGCTCCAAGGATGGGTGGCAATTGTGTAATTAAAAACAACAACAACAACAACATTTTGCTGACTGCAGAAGCTATGAATGAGAAACAATTTTATTTTCAATCTAGCAAGTTCTAGCTTCTTCATATTTTCTCTAAATTCTGTTTGGAGATGGAACTGTTTCTTCTCTGTCTCATCTTGATCTTCCTTCTACTTTATGATAGGCAGCCAAAAGGAGCCAGCAGGCACTTTCTAAATTCTGCCTGGATAATTATTTGCCAAATCCATAAATCCATCAGATACTCTTGCCTGCCACATGACCCAGGCATAGTTTGGCCAGTTGTTCTCCCAATATTTAAAATAAGTCTCCTTTCCTCCAGCCTCCCATCACAACTTTCTCCCATTCTTGTAGTCTTCACAGCCGTCTTGTCAAGGCCTATTGGTCCCTGCTACTTCCCATTTCCAAAACCAGGGGTACTGGTTTTATACCTTTTGTTACAGCAGCAACCCAATTCTAGGTGCCAACTTGTCTTCCATCATTCATTGCTGTAAAACAAACTATCCCAACAAGGATCTTCTTATTTTTCACCATTCTCTCGGTCAGTAACACAGACAAGGCACAGCAGGGCTTGCCCATCTCTGCTCCAAATGATGTATGTCAAGGTTGAAATATTTTAGATGACCTCTTGACTCACATGTTTAGTATCTCAGTTAGGGTTGACTGGAAGAGCTTGACTAAGATCATATATCTGGGTCCCAGTTCTCACTGTCAGCTGGGTTTCTCAGTTCTCTTCCATGCATTCTCACTTTCTTTGTGGTTTCTCCACATGATCTCTCCAAAACTGCAGCTCTAGGTTCCTATGTGTGCAAAAGTGAAAACTTCCTGGACTTCTTAAGGATTGGAATTGGAATTGGCTCAGCATCACTTCTGCCATGTTTTAATGAGTAAAGCGGTTCACACGGTCACCCAGATTCAAGGAGAAGGATCAACATAAGTGCATGAATACCGAGAGGCACAGTGCGTTGGGACCACCAAGCTAACTGCTTACCATACAAATTAACGATGTTCACAAAGACATTGGAGCCAATTCCATTTGTAACAGCTCTTGTTCTTTAAAGTGCAATAATTTCATCTTCTGCCATGACAAAGAGACCATCTCAAGCAAATAGTTATTCTCTAATTACATTTAGCTCTATTTTTCTTTAGATTCCTTCAGCATTCAGTCAAGTGCCTCTCCTGTATCTCTTATCTTATTCTACATTATAGTGAAGATACTTGTATTCTATCTTATACCATTAACTAGATTACAAGCATCTCAAGAAGAGGAAATTCTCACACTCAACTATTTAGTCTTCTACTCTTACTCCCTGTAAGTAGCAGGAGCTCTGCAATAATGTACCTGGATTGGTCTTAAAGAAGTTTAAAGTCTATAAATGTCATAAGGTCTATTGAAGGGACAGACACAGGGAAACAAAGATGATAGTCATTCAAGAGTTCCAGCTTTTGAACTTGTTCAATCATCACCATATCTACTATTTATTGAATATTCTTCCCTCATAGGGTACCTTAGGTGAAGTATCACTAATACTTTCAAGAATATCACATGCTAAACAGTAACATATTCATTATATAGACGGAGAAATTGAAGCTCAGAGAGATTATGCGGCTTGCCACCAGCCAAGAAATTATTAAACTACAGATACTTATGATTAAAACTCGGGTTTGTTCCATTGAAAAGTTATATTCTAGCCAGGCTCGGTGGCTCAACCTGTCATCCCGTGCCTTTGGGAGGCTGAGGTGAGTGGATGGCCGGAGCCCGCGGGTTCGAGACCCGCCTGGGCAGCGAGACCTCATCTCTACAATAAATCAATCAGCCGGGTGTGGTAGCGCATGCCTGTAATTCAGGCTACCTGGAAGGCTGAGGCGGAAGGATCGCCGGAGCCCAGCGGGTTGAGGCTGCGGTGGCCGGGAGCGGCCGCTGCACTCCAGACTGGGCGACCAAGTGAGACTCCAACTCAAAAAAAAAAAGAAAAGAAAAGAAAAGTTATATTCTTTTATCTCTTCACACTGACTTTATCTGTTACAGATTGCCAGGAAAAACAACTTTGGCCTCACAGCTGACTTCATGGGCATGGGTCCTATACAGGGTTCTATTTTTTTAGAAGGACTTATGCTTGGTCTAATACTTTATTCATTGTCACTGTTTTTGACATTTTAATAAATGGTGGACAAGACACCCAGCATGTTCATTTTGCACTGAGCCCCACAAGTTGTGTTGTTGGTCCTGTTCCTGCTCGTGTGAAGCATTTTGGCATGTTGTGATTATCCTTTTGCATAACTATTTCTGTTTCGTACTCATGGGGGATATAGGTAGAGTGGTTGTATGGTGTAAGTTTTTCTGCTAAAAAAAAAACCTTTCCCCCAATATTGTTCTCTAAAAGACTACTTTAAGACATTTATTCCTTAAAGTTAACAAGCAAACAAAAAAAATCCCCTCACAGTTTTATACATCCATGATCTGACATCACCCACCTTGGATACCCTTTTTTATTTATTTCCCCCTAGTCAGATAGTTTCCAAAAACACTCTTCTGATTCCCCTGAACACTGCTGCAAGGACATCCTTAATAAAAGTCCCCAAATCTATACTTGTAAGGAAATAAATTATTGGGTGATTATTCACAGCACAAAGGATTACTCACCACGGACTCCTTTAAATGTACACTGAGAGCTCATTACTTGTTTATGATCCATTAACCACTTGAGAGTTTATGATGTGGAGAAACAAACTGGAGGGTTGGTTACTCCAAGGCTGAAGACAGGGAGGTGTGGACTTACGTCACTGATCTAGGGCAGCCGAGAGCAGGGAAAGTGGGCCAGATTGAGGACCACCGTGGGGAAATCCACCACATCTGCAAAACTTGCAACGTAATATTAAATGTGAACCTGGGGCTCAATCAAAGGTGAAGGCTAAGGCTTAAAATAGGTATATAAGTAGGATGCTATGTCCAGAAAGAGATATTTAGTATATTTAGTAAGATGATCTACTTACTTGAAAATCTGGCCTAACTGACCAAACAATGAAAGCTTCAGCCTGAAATAAACATCATAGGAACAATCAGATCTCTGCACAACTCCACCCAAAGTTTTCTGTGCTGTGGCCCTGCACAGGCAGGATTCATTATCATCTGGTGATCTGCTGGTGGTACACCTCAATGACGGGAGAATCTTCGTATTCTAGAGCATCAGCCTTTGTCCTCATTGGACTCTAGGTGGCTATTGGGGCCAGTTCCTTAATCAAAAGCAGATGCGACAACTTGGCCATGGCCATTGGTTTTGAATGACACATTGCTTGATGTAGTTCTCCCAAACCCAGTGTCATGACACAGGGCACATACAGCTCAGTACCAATGCCAGGGACAACGGCACTAGGGGAGAGAGGGCCTGGAGTGATAGATCTCTCCATACCCATACAGACAACAAACTAAAATCCTCCCCACCTCCAAGCCTTGTTAAAGTGAGAGAGAACAGGAATATCATCTACATATAATTAAGACTACAACACTTGCTTAAAATCTCCAGAAGGCTTTCCATTTACTTAGAAAAAAATGCATCCTCATCACCAGGCCCTGCCTCTCCAGACTCCTCTCTTCACGCTCTCCTCCCTGTGTCCGCCCCAGCCAACTCTTCTCCAGCTACGATGATCTTACTGCTGTTTCTTGAACAGATCAAGCTTGTGTCTACCGTATGGAATTTGCACTTGCTGTTCTAATTGATGATACCCACAGACCCCAGAGGTTTACACAATTGACGGTTTTGTCATTTGGAGATCATATCCAATTCGTCTCTTTAAGGGGGTGCTCCCTGGAAAAGACATTGCATTCTTGATTTGTACATGTATTTATTGCCCATCTCTCTTTTCTAAAATTTAAGCTCCATGAGCTCAGGAACCTTGCCTGTTTTGTTCACTGCTAAATATCCATTTTCTAAGACAGCGCCCTGGCACAAACAGTGTGGCGATTTTCTAAAAGTACTAGAAATTGCCATATGACCCAGAAATCCCCCTATTGGGAATGCACTCAGAGGAACCCAAATCATTCTACAAAAAAAATACCTGCATATGCATGCTTACCACAGCACTATTCACAATAGCAAAACCATGGAACCAACCACGTTGTCCATCGAAACTGGACCAGATTTTTAAAAATCTGGTACATATGCACAACGGAATATTATGTAGCCATAAATAAAGACAAGCATATGGATTCCACAGTAATTTAGATGGATTTAGAGTCTATCATACTCAGTGATCTATCACAGAAACAAAGCACAGAGTACCACATGTTCCCACTCATAAACAGACCCTGAACATTTACCATAATACTACAGGAAAGGGATTGGCAGTAGTGGGATACTGCTGGGGGGGAGGGGCGGGAGGGAGCAAAATGTTACCTGATCTCAAAACAGGAAAAGTAGGGGCCAAAGAGTGGCCCAAACTTTACCTGTAGAATGTCCACTTGTGTACCTAACTCTGAATTGTGCCACACATCTTTAAAATAAAATATTTTTAAAATTCTGATCAATGAATCAGTACATAATATCAATACTATATATCATGTCATAGGATCAATATTTAGTTACTACCCATAGCCTAGGTGCTAAAAACTGAAGAGCAAAGTAGGGTCATAGCATTGTTAAAGCTGCGTTGGGATGATACAGAACAGGGCTGAAGAAAGAATGCAAAGAGACAGAAGAAACATTCTGCAAGGACAGGATGAAGGAATCCTCAAATACCCAGTGCTCTGAGGAGCTCCTGGGCTGGAAAGGTCTATCCCCAGCATCCTCCGTAGAATTTGGCGGGTACACACCGCAAAGGCCTGATCGACAGTTAGAAGAATTAGACTGGATGCACACACAGTCACATGGATGGATCTTACAATCTAGTACAGACCTTTAAAAACAAAGTCAAAGCCGGGCTCGGTGGCTCAGCCTGTCATCCCGCGCCTTTGGGAGGCTGAGGTGAGTGGATGGCCTGAGCCCGCGGGTTCGAGACCCGCCTGGGCAGCGAGACCTCATCTCTACAATAAATCAAAAAATCAGCCGGGCGTGGTAGCACTTACCTGTAATTCCGGCTACTTGGAAGACTGAGGCGGAAGGATCGCCGGAGCCCAGCAGGTCGAGGCTGCGGTGGCCTGGAGCGGCCACTGCCCTCCAGTCTGGGCGACAGAGTGAGACTCCAGCTCAAAAAAAAAAAAGTCAAGAACAGAATGATCACACAATGCTATTCACATAAGTCAATAACAAAAACATAGAGCAAGAATGCACAGTTCACAAGAAAATATACAAAAGCACATGCATTAAAAACATTAGAATCTTTGTGGGGAGGGAAATAAAACGGGAATGGGGAAGAGGGATAAAGGAAAATAATAAATGAAATAAAAAGGAGAGAGAGCTTATGCAGACCAACGGCAATGATGTTCCACGAAGGGATGATTATACGTAACCCTCTGCACCTGAAATGCAAAGAGAAAAGGAATTCCGTCTTCTGACTCAAGTCACTGGGTGTAGGACACTGAAATGTATGCAGCAGAGTTGGAACTTGCTGAAATACAAAAGTGTCTCTGAACATTTCCTAATTAAGAGCTACTTTAGATTTCTCCAGTCTAAACTTAAAGATGTGTTGAACAGTAAAGTTACTGACTTGGAGGGTGGGAGAGAAGAGACTCAAAAGGGAGTCAGTAGCTAAAAGGGACACGATCTGTCTTCATCGAAAATACTAACAGGCCACAGGAAAGAGAATTGGGAGTCCCACTGCATTCAAAATTGAATCATTTCAACCATGATGGAGACCTTAAGGGTGAGAGAAAGTAACGAGTATATTAAAAGCCAGTGATTTTCCAGACAAACCTGGTGTTAGATTTACAGCATTCATTCATTCTTTCATTCACTGAACCAATATTTATTGAACACGTGTGAGGTGTCAGGCTTTTTCAAGACACTGGGATACAGAAGTGAACAAAACAGTCTAGCACATTTTCACGGTTTATATGAAGTCGGAGTAGACACATAACAAACCAACAAACTTATTACACAAAAAAAATCAGAAATAAATGATATGCAGAGAATTTAAACCGAGTGATGTGAAAGAAGGTAGCTGAATAACTACAAGAAGCTGGGGAGGCGCAACGATGGAACACCAGTTCCCAGTATTTGCTTAGATTCACAGTCCAGTCTTGTCCTTTCTCAGCTGTGTGACCCTGTGCGAATGACCAAACCTTCTTCCCATTCCTCCCTTTCCTCATCTGTAACATGCGGATAATAATTTAACCCATCTCGTAAAGTTGATGCGAAGATTGAATGAGTTACCAGGCATACAATGCCAAAGAATAGTTCTGGGTATGTGACGAGTACTTCGTGGATGTCAATAACAATAAGAATGATGAGGATGGTGACGGCGGCGGTGGTGGTGACGGTGGGGGTGGTGATGCTGGTAATTGTGACGATGGTGATGGTGGTGATGACTAGGGTGGTGGTGACGGTGGGGGTGGTGATGCTGGTAATTGTGACGATGGTGATGGTGGTGATGACTAGGGTGGTGGTGACGGTGGGGGTGGTGATGCTGGTAATTGTGACGATGGTGATGGTGGTGATGACTAGGGTGGTGGTGACGGTGGGGGTGGTGATGCTGGTAATTGTGACGATGGTGATGGTGGTGATGACTAGGGTGGTGGTGACGGTGGGGGTGGTGATGCTGGTAATTGTGACGATAGTGATGGTGGTGATGACTAGGGTGGTGGTGACGGTGGGGGTGGTGATGCTGGTAATTGTGACGATGGTGATGGTGGTGATGACTAGGGTGGTGGTGATAGAGTCAACGGAGACATGTCTGACAAAAAAGCCACAGGCAAAACTGGCGGAGGGGCAGGTAACCCAGGCTTGGTGTGGTTCAGAAATAAAGTAATGTCACATAGCTGTGGACCCGTGGAGTCAAAATTCAAGCCCATTCTTACTGGGGTTAGGTGGTATCTCAATGTGGTTTTGATGTGCATTTCTCTGATGGTGAGTGAGGCCGAGCACTTTTTCACGTGTCTGTTGGCTGCCCGTATATCTTCTTCTGAGAAGTGCCTGTTCATGTCTTTTGCCCACTTTTTAAAGGGGCTGTTTGTTGTTTTCCTTTCGGCGCGTTTGAGTTCCTTGTAGATCCTAGATGTTAGGCCTTTGTCAGATATACAGTTGGCAAATATTTTTTCCCATTCTGTATCCATATGACCCAGCAATTCCCCTATTGGGAATATACCCAGAGGAACTCAAATCATTCTGCAAAAAAGATACCTGCACACATATGTTTGCTGCAGCTCTATTCACAATAGCAAAAGCATGGAACCAACCATGTTGCCCATCGAAGCTAGACTGGATAAAGAAAATGTGGTACATATACACAATGGAAAATTATGCAGTCATAAAGAAGGACAAATATATGGCTTCACAGCAACTTGGATGGGTTTGGAGTCGATCATACTTAGTGATCTATCAGAGAAACAAAGAACAGAGTTCCATATGTTCTCACTCATAAGTGGACCTTGAACAATTATAATACTATAAGAAAGCGTTTGGCAGTAATGGGAAACTGTCAGGAAAGGGGGGAGTGGGATTGGCAGTTGAGGGAAACTGCTAGGGGAGGAAGGGGCATAGTTCATCAACAAGGGAACCTGCATAATCAATGATTGCATACCTAGCCCTCAAATATACCCCACATCTTTATAATGAAAAAAAGGAGAAGAAAAAAATTCAAGCCGAAGTCTATCAGGCACTACTCTTGCATGCCACCAAACATCATACCTCCTACTAAAAGGATTTCTGGGTAGTTCTCTTGCTGCTACAAGTAGCTTCCCGTTAACAGAAACCACACTCTGCAAACATTTGGCTAAAAACAGCATGGTAGGCTCTTAGCTTTCTGCTCTTTGCTCTCCTTGAGTGTTTACAAAGGAAAACCAGACTCAGCAGGCCAGGCATTCGTTCATATGAAACGGATAACATATCAGACTGGCCTTCTCTGAAGATGCCAGATCTGCGACAACATCACATGCATATTGATACAACTGGTGCTTACAAATCGCCACCCGGCTCCTGTGACCAGGCAGTGTTTCCTGTCTAACTGGCATGTTTGATTCCTTGGGAGAGAATTTCTCCACTTCTGGTTTGTTAAGCCAACTTCAAGTGGGAGGAAGCAACAACAACAACAAACAGCAAGAAACAGAGAGGAGGATGGAGAATGTTACCGTAGTGATTAAGTGAGCCTGTGCTTAGCTCCCAGGCTAAAGTGAGCATTCCAAAGAATACATTGTTCTGTTTTGCTCTTCTCTTTTCTTTCTTTTTTTAAAATTTTTGCTTTAGCACTGTGACTGACAGTTATCAGAGACTCCGATGCAAAGGCCAAGGACTAGCACCAACTGTGCAATCTTAGGATGCAACAGAAGTTTTCTATTCTTTCCAATATGTAAATTCATATCAACTTTCCAGTAATAAATAACTACAACTAAACGCATAACTGTTATCTATAACATAACAAGTTTTTCGATGTGCCAAGCTTTGCGTGTATTATCTCATTTAATTCTGCATCCTGTAAGGTACATGGAAATGGAAAGTGCTGAGCAGATATAGGTAGGTCGCTGAAGTTTCTGGTGGGAGCTGAATTCTGCTCAATCCGACCTCAAAAAGCATGTGCTGAACCACTCATGGCTTTAAGAAGCTCTGCCTTCCTCTTTATGTTAAGTAGGGTGGGATATTCACAGATGATTTTGAGTCTTTCCTTTCAAAGAATTTAGGATGTAAAGTTTTGGATATTAAAGCTGAAAGAGATCCAGCTCATCTAAGAAAAAATGTAGCAATGTAGAAATGGTAAACGTATGTCCTTCCCCTGGATCTCTCTAAGCAGATATTGCTCATCAATCACAAGTCGATACTTAGCACCAAAACCCTTCTCAACACAGCTTACTTGTCAACCACTACAATTCGGCAATCACTTCTCCACATGAAATCATCTTGAGGTAAATACTGAGGTCTAGCCACTAGGAATACAGGTATATATATTGAGGTCTAGCCACTAGGAATACAGAGATGAGTAGAACTTTGGCTTCTGGGATCCTTCCAAATCCATTTCAATAGAGAATTTCCTATAACTCCCTTCACACACCTACTTTCATTGTAGTGTTATATCCCATCTGACTGGTATCTTTTACCCAGAAACACCTTCATGCATTTCTTCTCTTTTCTCTGAAGTATTAAATGATTGAGTCCATATTATACAGAAAAGCCATGACCTCATTTGGCATTCTACCAAAACTTATCCAAAAAGTTATCTGTTTTGACTAGTAAACTGTGGTAGATTAGATTATTGTTCCCAATTCTTTACCCATTCCCTCTATTAAAATTACATGTCCACACTCTTTTTCCAGTTTATTATAAAATGCCTCAGAGGGTAGACAGCGTAGATGGTCCTGTTTTATTGATGACGTGGCCGGTCATGTGACTTGATTTAACCAATGGAATGTTAGCAGACTTGATGTAAACACAGCTTTAAGTGTCTTGCCTGTTTTGCCTTGCCTTATAGTATTCCTATCATTTGCCATAAAGGGAACCTGAGTTGGAGAACTGCTGGTCCAAGGAGAATAAAGAAAAATGTGGAACTGATCTGAACCCATCTCAAAACTTGGAGCCAAGCCCAACCAATTTCCAGCTGATCCCAGCAAAATCACAGCTAATCTGCAGACCTGTGCACAAGAAAATAAATAGTTGTGGTTCTGAGCCCCTGAGATTTTGATATTGTTTGTCCTATTGTCTCATTTTCTTAAAACTCTTTACATTCCTTTTACTTCCATTTTTACGTAGAAGTTATTGCTTTTCAGTTCAGGAGGCTATTTCTTATCAAGCAACAGAATGTCATCTCTTTCTAAAAACTGTGAGTATATATGTAAGATCTATGTACATGAGACCACCATCAGGATACAACAAAGCCGGTTTTAGATGGGGACCTTGGCCTGTCCACTAAGCATACTCATTAGTGAGTAATATATACATCTTCCATATGAATAATTCAAATCAGAAAATAAAAATTTATTACATGCCACAAACTTTCAGGTCAGGCAGTCAATGTTCAACCTATTTTATTAATCAATGTCTAATCAGGAAAAATTTAATATAGGTATTTAAAGTAGGAAGAGCTCTACTATAGAAAAATGAGACTTGCATGACCATGACCACTGGAATTCTGGCTACAGGGGCAAAGGGCAGAAATACTGTTTTTAAGAAATTCAGAAGTGCAGGCAGCGATCACAGGGAAACCACTATCAGTCATCTCAGCTACCTACAGCACCAAAGTAAGTGATTCTTTAGGGGACGCTCAAAAGTTGTGAGCAAAACATCCATCACCCTTGCCATCGCCAGTGCTCACACACCTGCCAAGAGATGTCACCAGAGGAATAGTGGCTTCTCGCTTTCACCTTCCAATTTTCACATGAGGACCTCTCATTGACAAGATCCACTAGATCCTGCAGAAACAAGGGAGTCCAGTCTCCAGGTTTATAGATTCTAACACAAGGGAGAGTTTAGAAGGGCTGGGATAAATCTTGCCATAATCACCGTGTCTTATGTTCATCAATACCTTACCCTGGTTTGGTTTCCGCATTGTATCAAAGTACAAAGACTCAGACTCGGAGTTAAAGAAGACAGTTTCAGGTCCTACCTTCGTGGAGCACACAACTTAGGGGCAATTTTGCTCAAAAGCCGTTGAAACCTGGTAGATATCAAGGATAATTACAGTATAAGGTGATATTCACAAAGCACTAAAGAAATAGAAAAAAAGGTGATTCTTGCACATCTAATGGAATGGGCAAGAGGAAATCAGGAAAATTTCTTCTTCAAACACACACACACACACACACACACACACACACACACACACAGACACACCTGGAAAGACACTGCACATCTGACACACAGGGCAGGAATGCAGAAGCAGGTGGTAAACGAAATTGCAGAATAATTGGAATCACAAAAGCCCCTGTCATTCATTGGCTGCCCCAAACCCAAAATTTATTTTTGAGAGCAACCTCTAGGCATCAATTTATTTATTTATTTTTTTAAATTTTGAGGTTACTATGGTGTCTTGCAGGAGTCTGGGAAGGAACCAACTTCAGAGCCTTCAGTTTGAAGACACGCTTTCTGAAATGTATTCATGCAACCTGGGTGTCCCATGCTAACCCACTGTGAAGGTACTTTAAGCTTGTGTGTGTGTGTGTGTGTGTGTGTGTGTGTGTGCGCGCGCGCGCACGAGCGCACGCATGTGTTTGGCATGGAGGGCTTCCCCTCATCCCTCTTCAATTTTTTCCTTTTCTCTTGATTTACTTTCAAGCCTGACACCTTCAAGGGGTCCTAGGGTGAAGTGGATGTTAGTAAAAGCGTTTCCAAATGGACAGGGAGTGAGTAGGTAGAATTAACAGGAAATTGCACATAAAAGTGTGTTTTAGGCGATTCCCTGCCGTTTCTACTTTTGTGATTTCCTTGCGAAACAGGAGTCTTGTATTCTAAGCAGAAAATTAGATATTACAAACCCACAAGAGTCCAATTTCATCTAACTCCCTATTTTCCAACCACCCCCACAGGTGTGGTTTAAAAGGTCCACACCTAACCGGGTGCAGTGGTGTGCACCTGTAGTTCCAGCTACTCGGGAGGCTGAGGTGAGAGGACTGCCTGAATCCAAGGATTCAAGTCCAGCCTGGGCAACATGGTGAAATCCCCATGTCTTTAAAAAAAAAAAAGAAGGGTGAAAAAAAAGCCTGCCTCAAATCAATTTACCTAAGCTCTCATATGAACAAAAGACAGCGACTTTAACATTTACTGTTACAAAAACTCAGATTGGCTTAAGTAAAAGGAGAAATTTATGATCTCCTATTACAAAGAAGCCTAGAGATGTCTTGCTTCAGGCATGCCTGTATCCAGGACTCACACAGTTCTAGCAGGAATCTGTCCCCCAGCTCTGCTTCTTGCTGTGCTGGTTTATTATAAAGCAAAGGCAAGTTAAAAGCTTCAGGCTTTTATTCTACCGGATTAACTTCACAGGGCAAAGAGAATGCCTTCTTCCTGAGAATACCAGCTAATTCCTAGAGCTGGTGCTTATGAAACTAACTTGGGTCACGACCTGTCTTAACTGTGTCCAACAGAATAGAGTACTTTGGCCAGGCCAGGTCCCCTGTGGCCCTCCTGAGTCAGAAGTACTGAGACAGAGGGATACACATACACACTCAACAAGAGATATCGAATACAATTCCTTAAAATGATAGTAGCTAACTATGTGCTCCATAAACATACGCGATTATTACGTGTCAACTAAAAAAAAAGTTTAGATGGTAGTAGTAGCTAACTTTTATTTAATGGTTAATGATGTCCCAGGCTGAGAAAGCATTATCTTTCTGAGTCCCCACGATCACCATACTAGATACAGTAATGATCCAATCTTAAAGAGGAGAACACCAAGACCCTGGCTCCTTCCTAGAGGTCTTCCCTTCCTTCAGGTTGTGGTTGCTTTCTTCTACATTAGAGCATATTTGTCTTCAGCAGAGGAACAGTAGCATCTCAGTAAGAACTCAGTTTGATAAACTGGCTCTCTTGGGACACTGTACATCTTAACTGCTCCCCCTCAAACTGGGCAACGCAACATTTTTTCCTCTGTTTGAAAAAATCCCAGCTTCAGAAGACCCAGCATTTGGAAAGTAGAAATGAACGGTGAGGAGTCAACCCCTGAATCCCACAGAATAAAATCTTTGCCTTCCCAAACGGCAAATGTTGTGTTTTTAGTTAATGAGATATTTGAACTGGGTAGAAAAGAGCAGCAAAAAGAAAAGAGAAGGAGAACAGAAGGGCCAGTAATTTAAATACTGCCTGAAACAAGACACCTTCAGATTAACTCAGCAGTTAGCTAGGCACAGTGGCTCCTATCTGTAATCCCAACAATTTGGGAGACCAAGGAGGCAGGATTTCTTGAGGTTATATTTCATGACGAGCCTGGGCAACATAGCAAAAACTCATCTCTACAAGAAAAATTGTTTTAATTAGCCGGACATGGTGATGTGTACCTGTAATCCTAGCAACTCGGGAAGCTGAGACAGGTGGATCGCTTTAGCCCAGGAGTTCAATGTTGCAGTGAGCTGTGATCACTCCACTGCACTCCAGCAAGACTCTGTCTCAAAAAAAAAAAAATTAACTAAGCAAACATTTGTTAAAGGCATTCAGACTTGTAGCCAGACCTCACTGAAAAGAAACCAATTGCATATGAGCAGGCAGGAATTTATGCAAGAGATATTAAGAGTTAGGATACTTACTTTATAAATTATCTTCACATGATAGAAAATGAACCATCTTCATGCTTGTGCATCATTTTAAAAGCTGACTGACAAGAAGTAAGTTGAGTATATCAGCTCAGAAACCTGCCCCACTATTTAAAGGGAGAGACACACACATATGGTCATAGCTACCTGCATTAACTTGGTGAATTAGATGTGGAAATTGGTAGAAAGTCTTCAGGTGAATTAAAGACCTAAACGTAAAAGAGAAATCCATAATAACAATAAAAGAGATTATGGGCGAATACACAAAGTCCTAGAAGTTGGAAAACTTTCTTCACTAAGACAAAAATAGCAAAAGCCTTTTATAAAAAGGACTAGATCAAAATTTAAGGCTTTTGTATAACAAAACACAAGATAAACAAAGTTTTAAAATATCTGTAAACTGGAAAATTTATTCATATAACATAAATACATACCTAACAGCCAGGAGATTAATGTCTAGAGTATACACAGAGCTCCTACAGATAAGTAACAGAAATAAATAATAGAAAGTAAACAAAAATGCAGAAATATAATTCACAGAAAATAAAATAGGAATGGCCAATAAAAATAGAAAATATGTTTAATTGTACATGCAATCAGAGAAATGCAAATGGAAACAATGACAAAATACATTTCTTACCTATCAGACTGGCCAAAAGTATTAAGGTATGATAATATCAAGTTAGTGAAAATATGGAGCAGTAAGTTCTATCACACACTGTGAGTAGTGTTGTAAATTTGTACAACTACAACTACATTGGGGAAAAATCTATTTTACATGTTCTTATCCAAGTCCAAAAGGGGAGACAAAAAATATTTATTATAGCATTGCCAACAATACAAAATATTAGAATCAGCCTAATTATCCATTCACAAAAAATAGTTAATTAAGCTATGCTATGTCCAAATTATGGAATTGCATGCAGTAGCTTTAAAAATAAGAAATATCCATTTAGAGTGAGATAGAACCAATACCAAGATATATAGTGAATAAAAATGAAAGTTGTAGAATGTGTGTTCATATCATGCATTACATGAACACATATACACTCACAATGACATTACAAAAAGAATACACAGATTATTATGGATTGCAACACTACGATTATAGGTAGAAATGTTTTTTGAATGTGGATATAGCTAGATAAGTCTAGAATGATACATGTCAAATGAGAAAGGAATATGGGAAAGTATTAGGAATGATGGACAAAGACAATTCTGCCTTATCTATTAAAGAATCAATTTGTATAAAGCCATTTTACTAGTGTGTTATTTATACAATTATAATTAACGTTTAAAATTTTCTATATGATTAAAAAGTATATGCACAATATATATTCTGCAAATATTTATTGAGTCCTCTAAGTATCCTATAATATGTAGACACAGATGAAAAATATAGTCATTGGTTCGGTGTTGTTCCTTCATTCAATCATTTTAAGAATTTTTTTAGTAAAAATATTACAGACACTTATTATGAGCCAGGCTCTGTCAAAGCAGCATTGATACAAAAGTGGGGTGGTGTTTGGGAAGCTCATGCTGCTCTAACGGCATTTGCATTCTAGTATGGGAGAAGACAAGAAATAAATAATTGCATAATAGACTAGGCAGTGATAAATAAGAAGGAAAATGATAGGGGAACACTTCTTCACCCCTTATGCCAACCACACCTGTATTGGCATACAGGTCTCGAGGGCAGCCGCCCTTCCTAAAGGGGCAACGTGGAAGAAGGCTAGTGAGGCCACCTATAGCCCCACTGCTGCTGTTAATCATGGGGTCAAAATTAATATTCAACTTCTCCCTCCTCTACTTTCCATCACCCTCAGCTGTGACCTCAGCAAGTCTTGGTGACTTCCTAAACATGGAACTTTTTAATCAAAGGACAAACGGGTAATGTTTCTAATTATTGCAAAATTTCCCTTTTTGGTACTGTACTGATGAATTCCCAGCAGCAATGAATGAAAAAGCCTGGACTATAATGGTATCTCTCTGTGTAGTTTTGATTTAAATTCCTCTTATTATGGGTAAAATTGAGCATCTTTTATATGGTTGGAATCCATTTGCAATTTTTCCATGCTCTTTCTATTCATATCCTTATCTCATTGTTAGTATCTTTTGGTATTTCAAGGTTATTAGTATTTTTTTCTCTTTTTATTTTCTTTTATTCCTAGTAAGTTGTGACTTCACTTCTTATATTTGGAGGTATGAATCCTTTATGATAAAAGTTGCAAATACATTTTTAAAACTGATATTTTGGTAGAGACATAAAGAAGTTGAGTGAATGAAGCATACAGCTATGTAAGGAGCATTTGTGTATCTGTTAGGAGCTTTATGAGGTTGAGGGAGAGTCTTCACGGGAAAGAACAGGTAATGGATCATATACAACATTGTCAGAAACTGAAATTCAAGAAAGAGTTTAGAGCAAGAAATATAAATTTGAAAACTGGCAGTGTATAGATGGCGTTAAAAGCCATGGAGCTAAAATTAACTAGATTGAGTAGAGGTAGGTGGCATATAATTCTGTCATGCAAATGTCATGCGTAGAAACATATTTTGTAGGATGAGTGACACCTGTACTACATCCATAACCCAAATCATAGCTATTGATACTGACAAGCCCACCTCATAGAGCAATGAACACCCCTGCCCTACTGCAGTCGTGTAATGTGTCTGCAGCTAAGTGAAAGAGTCACTGGGTTTTATCACAATTACTTCTTTCGAAAGAAAAATAAAAACAGGCACACCAGCAAAAGACAAAACCACATAGAGCAATGTGCCAAAACATCATAATTTCTTCCAGGAATGCTTCACAAGGGAAAGTTGAATAGACCCTTCCTAGAAACAAGAGAAAAAGGAAAGAAATGTGAATGCTGTGAAGCATTGTGAGGCCCAGAACCCCTGCATATTTGATTGCCAGTCACATTCTCTTTATTTGTAACTGGAGCGTCTGCTTTCACTGCCAAGATGCAAGGTGGCCAGCGTACAATCTGATTGGGGGGTGGAAGAGACCTGCTGGCAGAGAGAAACCCAGGTTTCTGGAGTTCTGGAACCAGCTTCTTCTGACATCTGGAGTTAGTAATTAAACCTCTCTCAAGTGGACAGTTGTTTACATCAGTCTAATGATCAAGTCTATCTCTGGGAAAACATTGTGCATTTCCAAAATGCACTATAAATATTATATGGCATCTTTGAATGTATCATTTCAGGATAAGGCCACTGACTCATTCGACCATCAAAATGGGTGCAATGGGAAGGTCAGAGCAGTATGGAGTTTAAAAAAAAAAAAAACCAATAACAATAACAAAAAAAAAAACTGCACTTGGAAAGTCAAGCATCCTAGATTGTAGTCTCAACTCTGCCATGACTCAGTACCAATGTGGGCGAGTTAGCTAAAACATCTTCATAACTGAATTGCACAGAACAATAAGAGGAAAGAAAAAAACATGAGTTATCTAGTTCTACTCCCTCAATGTCTTAGCTTATTTTCTTTTGCTGTAACAGAATACCATAGACTAGGTAATTTATAAAAAGCAGAAGTTTATTTGGCTCACAGTTCTGGAGGCTGAGAGGTCCAAGAGCATGGCACTGACATCTGGTGAGGGTCATTCCATGGAGGAAGAGTGGGAGAACAAGTGAGATCACAAGACAGAGAGAATTCAGGGACCAAATTTATCCTCTTAACCAGTAGCTGACTCCCACAATAACTAACCCACTTGCGATAATGGTAGCAATCACCTCTTAAAGTTCCCATCTCTCAAAACTGTTGCGTTGGGGATTGAGTTTCCAACACATGAGCTTTTGGGGAGCACAAACTATAGCATTCTGCTTCTGATCTCCAAAATTCATGTTCTTCTTACATGTAAAATACATGTGTTCCATCCCAATAGCCCCAAAAAACTTAACTCATTCCAGCATCAACTCAAAAGTCTAAAGTTCAGAGTCTCATCTGAATCAGACATGGGTGGGAATTAAGGCACAATTCAGTCAGAGCCAAATTCCCTTCAGTTGTGCACCTGAGAAATCAAAATAAGTTATCTACTTCCAAATTGTCATGGTAGACATTCCCATACCAAAAGGGAGAAGTAGGCAATGAAAGAGTGATAACTGCTCCAAAGTCAGTCCAAAATCCAAAAGAGAAAACAAACTTAATCTTAAAGCTGAGAATACTCTTCTTTGACTCCAACTGCCTCGATACACTGGGGCAGGAGCTGGCCTCCTCTGTAGGCAGTCCCACCTCTATGGCTTTGCAGGGCTTGGCCCACATGGCTCTCCCAGAATGGCGTTGCACATTAGTAGCTTTAAAGGCCTGGTGTCTCTGAGGTGGCCTTGTTCCCATGACTCCACTAGATATCAACCTAATGAGCTTTCTGCAGTGACTCCAACCCTGTGGCAGGCTTCTGCCCAAGATGTCAGGTGGTTCGTGGCATATTTTGAAATCTAGGTGGAGGAAACCACGGCTCCACATCTCTTGCACACTAAGCTTGGACACCACAAAAACTTACAGGTTGTACTTTCCAAAGTAGCAGTTCAAGTCACACCTGGGCCCACTTACTCCATGACCGGGGTAGCTGAGGGGCACTGTGTTGGAATTCAAGGTGCAGAAAACTGAGGCAGCTCTGGACAAGGAGCTCAAAGGCCATCCCCTGAAACCATTCTGCCCTCCTAAAGCTCTGGGTCTGGGGTAGTAAGTGCAGCCTTGAAAATCTTTGCAGTCCTTTCGGGTCTTTCTCCCACTGTGTTGATGCATAACATCTGCCTCCCTCCTATCCATTGTTAGCAAATGGTTACTTGGCCACACTCTTATTTCTCTCCCAAACATACTTTTCTGCTCTTTACATGACCAGACTGTAATTTTTCAAACCTTTCCATCTGCCTTCTTTTAATTATAAATTCTGTCTTTAAGTCATCTCTTTCTTCTTATATCTCACTGTATGCAGCTAAAAGGAGTCACATAGCAGCCTGACTGCTTAGCTGCTTAGATTTTTATTCTGCCATATATCCTAGTTTTTTGCTTATAAGTTTAACGTTTTATAAAGTCCTAGGACAAGGACACAATTCTGCCGACGTCTTGGCTGCTTTATAACAAGGATGGCCTTTCCTTCAGTTTCCAACATCTCATTACTCATTTCTGTCTGAGACCTCATCAGAATGGCCTTTACCATCCATATTTCTACCAACATTAGTCATGACCACTTAAGTAATCCCTAAGAAGATTTAGACTTTCCTGAAGGCTATTATCTTCTCCTGACCCCTCACCAGAATCTCTCTTAATGCTTTATTCATAGCAATACATGACTTTTCTAGCCTGCTCTTCCAAATTCCTCTAGCCTCTACCCATTACCCAGATCCAAAATTGCTTCTACATTTTCGGGTATGTATTATAGAAACCACCCCACTTCTTGGTACCAGTTTTCTTCCTTAGTCAGTTTTCTGCTGTTATAACAAAATATCACAGACTGGGTTAATTTGCAATGTATATATTCCCATATATTTGCATATAATATATATGCATATTACTTATATGCTTGCATATTTTATATATATATATATGCATCTAGATGACTCTGTTTCTAATTCCCTACCTACAGCTTTCTCAAAGAAGCAACCTCCAGTCAGGACATACCTGAAGATTCTCATTTTTTTTTCCAACTATAAAGACTCCTCACAGTTCTGCCTGCCTTTGATTCTCCACTAAACACAATGGATGTTGACTGACCCTCTTGAAACTTCAAGCCCTGAATAAATAACCTTTTCTTGTTTTTGTTTTTGTTTAAAGAGCAGACATTTATTTGATGCACAATTCTGGAGACTGGGAAGTCCGAGAGCGTGGTGTTAGCATCTGGGGAGGGTAGTCCATGGCAGAAGGGCAAACAAGCTTTGGAGAAAGAGAAAAATCGAGGCCAAACATCCTTCTATCAGGAGTTCATTCCCACAATAGCAGCATGAATCTAGTCTTGGGAGCAGAGTCCTCATGACCTCATCATCTCTTAAAGGCCCACTTCTCAATGCTGTTGCATTGGGGATTAACTTTCCTTCATAAACTTTGAAGGACACATTGAAACCATAGAACACAATTTGTGGGGGAAGAAAAGTTAGGCTCCACTTTCTCTGGGTTCTCTTTGAGGAATTAGCCTCTTGCTAAGAGCAAACATCTAATTTATTTTCTACCATGAGATTCAAAAAACAACAAAGAGAAAAAGAAAACCTGCCCCTGAACAAGCTCCCTGTCATGCTGGTGAATGGGTGAATAAGTCTGTTGTATTCTGAAGTGAGATGTTAGCAATCTTATGTGTGTGCATGTCTGAAAATGCTTGTGATAGCACAGTTTATCTGGGGGAAAAAATGATAGTTTGTCTGCCTCACTTAGATCCACTTTTGGAGACAAAACAGGCATGATATTTGTTTCTCCCCAAACTCTGACAGCTTTCAGGTATGATAAACTAAAAATTCCTGGCAAAATGAAAACATTTTATCCCGAAAAACTGCTATTAACCCATTAATGCCTACATCATTAGCTTTGATGGGTTTCAGGATAAATAGCTATCCCCAAAGAAAGATTGAGCTCTTGAAGACGGGACAAGAGTCCAGTTAACTTCCATGGATCGATGAGAAAGAGCTGGAACAAGAAATCTAAAGACAGACTGGGAATGCCAACTGCATAGGGGGACCCTGGGGAGATAGAGAATACATTTTTTTCAAAATCGCGCCCAATTCACATTTTTTTCCTATAAATATTTTCTCACCAGGGAATTGACACAGTCTTGTTTGCGATCTGAGAGCTTTCACAAGTTGTGTGAGCCCTGTTTCACTTCCCAAGCTTGAGTTTTATCTGCAATACAGCATTACCTGCCATTTATTTGTCTGCTAGAGGGACTGGGCACCAGTAACAAAAATAATAACTTCATAATGTTTAAGGTTGTTTAGAGTCTCTTCCTACTATGTGAGCAAGTGTGAGACATGAATTAAAATGAGAAAACTGAGGCACAGAGAGCTGAAATAATTTACTGAAAGTCACATAGCTAATAAGAAAGGGAGTCAGGGGCCAGTCGTGGTGGCTCACGTCTGTAATTCCAGCACTTTAGGAGGTGGAAGTAGAAGGATTGCTTGAGTTCAGAAATTCAAGACCAGCCTGGGCAACATACTGAGACCCTGTCTCTACAAAAACTCAAAAAATTAGCCAGGCAAGGTGGTGCACCTGGGTCCTAGCTACACAGGAGGCTAAGGCAGAAGGATCGCCTAAGCCCAGAAAGTGATGAGCCATAATCATGCCACTGTGCTCCAGCCTGGGGAACAGAATGAGACCCCAACTCAAACAAAAAAAATAGGAGGGGAGCCAGGATTTAGAAACAACTATTCTGATTCAAGAACCTTCTTCTTAACTACATCCTGGCGTTTCACCTCCTTCGCTTGGCCTTTTTTATTTTTTTAGTTGAAGTCTCACTCCATCACTCCAACTGGAGTGTAGTGGTGGTACACTCCCAGCCACCGCAGCCTCAACCTGCCGGGCTCTGGTGATTCTTCCACCTCAGCCTTCCAAGTAGCCGGAACTACAGGCGCGTGCTACCACGCCTGGCTAATTTTTTATTTATTGTAGAGACGATGTCTCTCGCCAAGTGGCCCAGGTGGGTCTTGAACCCGCGGACTCAGGCAATCCACTCACCTCGGGCTCCCAAAGCTCTGGGATTACAGGCTGAGCCACCAAGCCCAGCCTCGCTCGGCCTTTTAAGAAAGTAAAAATCCAGTAAGCACGTTCGGAGAAGAGAGGGAAGGCTGCTACTTCTTAACTACTACGCTGTATTGTCACTCCAAGGCCAGGTGGACTCCAGAGCCCAAGCATTGAATCCAAGAACACATTGAGTAAATAAATCTTTTTTCACTTTCCTAGATTGGCTCAAAGAACTTTTAAAACTACAGAATGTCTTACAGTCCAAAGCTATTTATACACATGCACCCAGCAAAGAATTTGTCACACGGGCAAACAAGACATAAAGCCTCTCAAAAGGAGGAGAAGTATGAGAAAGAACTTGCTGGACATTGATAAGGCAGTGTATTAATTTCCTGTGGCTTCTGTTAGCAAATGACCAAAACTGTGTGGCTTAATGCAACAGAAAAATATTGTCTCAGAAGCCCATAATCAAGGCATCTGTAGGGCTCCATTCCCTCTGGGGGCTCTAGGCAAGAATCTGTTCTATTTCCCTTCCTGCTTCTGGAGCCTATCGGCATACCTTGAGTTATGGCCACATCACTTCAGCGTCTGCCTCTGAGGGCACATCGCCACCTTCTCTTCTGTCTGTCTCTTCTTTTCTCCCTGATGAGAATGCTTGTGAGTGAGAACATATGGAGCTCTGTTCTTTGTTTCTGTGATAAATCATGCAAGTTGCTGCAAAGTCCATATATTTGTCCTTCTTTATGGTTGCATAATTATAATGATATAGAAAGCAACTGGCAGTAGTGGGAAACTGTCGGGCGGTGTGAGATTGGCAGTTGAGGGAAACTGCCAGGGGAGGGAGCGGCACGCCGCATCCACAAGGGGACCTGCATGATCAATGTTTGTATATCTAACCCTGAATTGTGCCCCACGTCTTTTTTTTTATAATCAATATTTTTTATTATGATGTTGTGGGGTACAGTTAAAGGTTAGGT
>NW_007247757.1:106047-135041 GCF_000164805.1 Carlito syrichta | reverse complement strand
CATGCAGAAAGATTGAAACAGGACCCCTATCTATCCCATGCACAAAGGTTAACTCCAAATGGATCAGAGACGTAAATGTGAAACCTCAAACCATAAGAACCTTAGAAAATGAAGGACATACCCTCATGGAAATCGGAACTGGCCTCCAATTCCTGAACAAAACTCAAAACCCACAGGTCATAAGAGAGAGGATAGACAAGTGGGACCTTATTAAACTGACAAGCTTCTGCAAAGCCAAAGAAACCATCAAGAGAGCAGGGAGACAGCCTACAGACTGGGAAAAAGTATTTGCCAAAACCAGGTCAGACAAAGGCTTAACATCTTTGATCTACAAGGAACTCAAACGTGCTGAAAAGAAAAAAACAAACAACCCCATTATAAAATGGGCAAAAGATATGAACAGACACTTCACAAAGGAAGTCCCACATCTTTATAATAAAAATTTTTAAAAAGAGAGAGAGTGCTTGTGATAGCAATTAGAGTTCACCCATGTTACCCAGGATGATCTCATCTTCAACCCTTAACTTAATCACATCTGCAAAGACCCCTTTTCCCAAGTGAAACAGCACCCACCGTTTCCAGCAATTTGACATGGATATCTTTGTAAGGGGAGCATTTTTTTTCTGGTTCTACCACAGGAGCAATGACTCCCCATTGCAGGTGGCCCCCTACTTTACAGAGCCCAACAGTTCACACATAAACAAAAAGACATTTGCTAGAAGAAAGCATGAGGTGCCGGGATCCTATAAAGAGAAAATCCTTTGTTGCCACGGGAGCAGTCCAACTTTCCAGATCCCAAATTTCACATTTTTTCAGAGACTTGACAAATCCATGAATAAAGTGCCCTGACACATGGGTTTGAAGGCTTGCACTCTCTCCGTGAATAATCTACTCCTCTACAAGGCTACACCCAGACTGTGCACTTCAGGCAGGCCATCCTTCCAAACAGGCTGAGGCTTTGAGGCACAAGCTGCCTCTGCATAAGCAGCCTTCCAAGAAGGCTTAAGGGGACACACTTCAAATGTGCTGCTGATCTCTGGTTGCCTTTGATCAAGAGAAACAGCAGCATTTTGTCAGTGTTCACAATCCAGTCCACCCCGGACCTTTTTTTGCAATCAAGTCTGCTGTGGACGTTATAAAAAGATCGCGTGCAGGTTCAGGCTCTGACCAAACGCGGAAAGCAAATCCCAAGGCTGGTGGCAAGCCAGTCAGTGCCGATATCAGAAGGGATACACCAGCCCAAAGGCACCCACCAGACAGCAGTTAAGCCCCTTGACAAGCCCCACTCCAAATAGAACTTGGAAGAGAGAGTGGAAACAGCATCTTCTCTTGAGGGAAAAAGGAACGAAGTACAGTAGCAGATGGAACATGGCCTTCCACTAATCCAGGCTCCATAATGAAATTCCGGAACCATGCCAGCAAAGGAAGACAGTGTTTCAAAAATAGCAGGTGCCTCCTAGATTTTTTTTTTTTTTTTTTTTTTTTTGCCACAGAGGCTTTGTAAGGCATCAGACTTACAGCCTAGGGGACGGAAACACGAGTGAAGCTCAGTACCCAGTTAACTTTACAGAGGAGAAGAGAATGAGCTAGTGCTGCTTTTCTATCCCTTGGAGAAGTGCTGGCTCCTAAGTAGATCCAACTGCCTCTGGAGTCCTTCAGCTGTTCGTGGGCTGTGTTGATGAAGGGGCAGTTACAGACACAGAGCAGTCCTGGCAGCAAAACCGGCTGTCCAACTGCCTATGCCAACGGACCTCCCCCCGCCTGTGCATCTCAAGCCAAGCCAGAGGGACGACCTGGAAGACAAAGCCCATCAGTGTGGCCCGGGCCCAATATTTCAGCGTTGTAGAGAGTGGCAGCACGATGTACTGATTTTAGAGCTGGACCGGAGCCAGATGGACTTGGATGGTCACACGGCCCTGAAGCTTACTAGTATGTGATCTTAAGCCTTTCTAAGCTATGGGGGGTTTTCATCTGTGCACAGAGATGATTACATTCCCTCCATCCGAGCAGTATTGTGAGGAATAATTGGTGCGGTAGCAAGGCAATCAGCTCACAGCAAGGCACACGATAAACGTGTTCATTCAACGTTAGTCACTGCTGAAATGATGATGATCAAATGGATAGAATAATGGATGTGGCTATTAGCAGCAAGCACTGAAGGCCGCTGCACATAGAAACGCCCCAAGCCGGGCTCGGTGGCTCAGCCTGTCATCCCGCGCCTTCGGGAGGCTGAGGTGAGTGGATCGCCTGGGCCCGCGGGTTCGAGACCCGCCTGGGCAGCGAGACCTCATCTCTACAATCAATCAAAAATCAGCTGGGCGTGGTAGCGCACGCCTGTAATTCCGGCTACCTGGAAGGCTGAGGCGGAAGGATCGCCGGAGTCCAGCGGGTCGAGGCTGCGGTGGCCAGGAGCGGCCACTGCACTCCAGTCTGGGCGACCGAGTGAGACTCTGACTCAAAAAAAAAAAAGAAAAAAAAAAAGAAACACCCCAAAAGGGAAGCAAGACCAGCAGCACTCAGTTATCTGTTTTCTGACGTGTATTTTGTTGCCCGAAGTTTGAGGAATGCCTGCCCCTTTCATCTGGCCTTGGCCAGCAGGGAGGATGAACAAAGCCCACACACATCCGACACAGCGCAGGCTGGAAATCTCAGGAAGAAGAGTCAGCAGCAGGATGCAGAACAGGGTCCCATTCTCTCAGCAGCCCACAGATGTGCTAGCATCCGGCACAGCTGGACATGTCACCGGCTGTGCTCCAGGAGAAGGGTCCCCTTCCCTGCTGCTTTACCGTCTTGTGGGGTTTTCAAGAAAGCAGCCTTCCAAGTCAGGAAAACCTGTATGAGCTTGGGCACTGGCAGTTCAGATAGTGCTGGAAACCCCTGCTGAGGACACCGGAACAGCTTGTGTGAAATCAAGGAACAGTCCCTCCCGCCAAGGGAGGGGCATTGCCCTTTCCAGCTGCCTTATTTTCAGGTCACTTTATGAGAGCCATCCGGTTCATCCAGTTGACAGTCCTACCTGTATTCCCAAAGTCCTTCTTCAAGGAAGACACGGAATCCAACTGTCATAGATTCAAAACACAGCTTCACCACTATTTCGTTAGATGACCTTGGGCCAGGCAGAAAGCTTCTCTGTGCCTCAGTTTTCACATCTCTGAAAAGGAGATGAAAATTGGACCTAAAATCGTAGGATTTTTTTTTTTAGGACAAAGCGGGATGATGTACAAGAAACACAACACAGACCGGGCACATGATAGCACAAATGCATGGTGGCTAAACTAAGCTGGGCTCTACAATGAGTTTAAAAAGCACTGGGCCAGATCTCTTCAACTCAAGCTGATACTTCGAGTTTGACAACATACCTACATGGGGGAAAAAAACCTTTCATTGTTTCCTTTCAAAACACAAAATATTTTCCCCAACTTTTCCCATTCACCTAAAGACCTTGGTCAGAGTTGACATAAAGACTGAACACTATGTAATTACTGTAATTCCTCTGGACCCTCTTCTATATACCGTCTTTCGGAATTTCGCCTTATGTTTCCTAAACCCAGCTCTGGTCTTTTCTGTTTTCTCAGTACCTCTCACCAAAGCTATTTCAAGAAGATTCAGTCATTTATGCTTTTAACCAATATTTACCCATCCAATTCTTACTTGCCTGTACCATTCTAAGCCTGAAGGTGAGCAGTAAATATCCAGAGTCTCTGTCCTTCAGAAAGTCTACATTTCCAAGGGAGTTAGGCATTTAAATAAGTAAAATCAGTTCATGGGTAAGAGTAACAGTAACTCAAAGCAGGTGTGAGTAACCTGTTCTGGAGTGACTGGGTGAGGTTGATCGAGGAAATCTTCCAAGAGGAAGTGACATTTAAACAAGACCAAAAGAATCATCAGAAAATACCCAGGGGAACAAGAGAGGAAAAAGTGTTTCAAGCAAAGACAATCCAACTGTCATTCTTGACCTTCACTTCAGACCCAGCTAGGGTTCTTACAGCCCAGCAAGAACTATTCATCACCGCCATTGATCCTCCCTACCCACTCGAAAAAATGGAATTTTAGAGCGAACATCTTGTTGAAATTTCGGCACCTCTCAAGAACTGAAGCCTCTTCAGCACAACCTCAATTCACTCAGAAAAAGACAGCAAAAGAAAAATGGGTTGCATTCAGAAAGACTCAAAGGTTCTCCATCTGTGAACCATGGAGGATACTTGCTGATCAGCTTACCAGAGAAAGCCAACAGAAATACAGAGACACCTTCTTTCCTCCCTTTCACAAGAGGAACTCAAAACTGTCTTCACGTCTAAATACAGAATGACCCCAGTTGACAAGGTCATGTCATTTCTTTGCCTGTCAAAAAAATGGACTTTCTCAGTCTCCACTGTGGGTGAAAATGTAGTATTTCTGCTTGCGATTTCAATTTCACAGCTGACTGGCATCTGCAGAGACAGAGAATTCTAATAAAATTGCAGAAGCCTTTAATACAATGACTGGCAGATGGGGAAAGGGTTTGCAGCCACTCCATTTTTCTGATTATGTTAACAAAACATGGCATGTGCTTTTCTAATGCTCTGACGTTGTTTCATTGACAATTTAAATCAGATGACTAAAACCAGTGATTAGGCCTTTTAGCAGGGGCAATTCTGCTTACCACCTGAATGGTTCAGTAGCATATAGATCCTTTAAAAAAATTTTTTTTTCTTTTCCAATCAGACAGATTAGCATTCTGGCTTCTGCACTTAATAAAGTTACACAGGGCACTTTCCAAAAAATTGTCTGAGTGCAAAATTGAGCCAATAAATTATTTATGCACACTTGGTTTGGAAATTAAGCAACAGTGAAGTACTTTCTAACAATAACAGAAAGGCCTTTAAATAAAAAGTAGGCCCAGTGGGGCATTATCAAGCTAAAAGCCATTAGTGACGGAACAGGAAAAGGCTTGCAGGGAAAGTTGCTGCTCAGCTGCTTAAAGAAGAAACATGCCAAAAGCACAGTCCATGTGTCAACACCCCAAGTGGCCACTGTGAAAGACAAGCTACAGATAATCATAAAGCCAGATGTATTTATAATTGGTTTGCAGCTTCTCCCTGTGACTATGGCCACGTTTCTTGGGCCTCCCCGTTTCAACAGCGAGAAACTAAAGTGCAGGTGCTTGGAGATCACATGCACATTTTTTTTTTATCCCATTCACTTTCAACGGGTAGCACATTTGGTTCCATGTTTTTGCTATTGTGAATTATGCTCCAATAAACATATGTGTGCAGGTTTCTTTTTAATAGAATGATTTGATCTCTTCTGGGTATATTTCCAGAAGGGGGATCGTTGGGTCGCATGAAAAAGTGGTACCTATACATGATGGAATATTATGCAGCCATAAAGAAGGACAAAACTATGGACTTTGCAACAACTCAGAAGGATTTAAAGTCTATCATACTCAGTGATGTATCACAGAAACAAAGAACTGAGTACTATATGTTCTCACTCATAGGTGGGCCCTGAACACCTATCATAATACTACAAGAAAGGGATTGGAAGTAGCAGGACACCAACAAGGGTGCATGAACCCAATCCAAGTAAAATGAGGTCTAGTGGGAGGCCCAAACTTTACCTGTACGTAGACCACTTACGTATCCAATCCTGACTTGTATCCCACATACTTAAAATAAAAGAATAATTTTTAAAAATAAAATTAAAAAAAATTTTTTTAAATCATATGCAGAGTTTTTGGTGGTAGAGTTTCTTTTAATACAGATTCCCGAGAATCCTGGGATCCAACCGCCAAAGAGTATGATTCAGTGGGCTAGGGTAGGGCCCAGGAGACTTGACTTGGGGGCCACCGTCCTAGCTCACCTCTGGCTCTAAAATGTGATCATCCAAATGTCCAAGGAGAAATCCAAGGCACTGACCTATATTTGACCAAAAATGCCAAATACCTGTGTATATATTTAGCTCATTGACTTTAGCTATATGCGGATGTTCTGAGACAAGATATAGTTTGAGGCACCTGTTGAAGCTACCTTACTCAAGCTGAATTTGGTGATCCTTTGTGTCTTCAGACCCAGTTGTGCAGTTCCAGGGAGCCTGAGTGAGCCACTGGCAAGCTACAATGAACAGAAAAGTCCAATTAAAAGTCAAGAGCTATCAGAGCAAGAGAGTAAGGACAGAGACCAGTTCATGTGAAGCAAAGTCTGCTTTTCTCAGAGCTAAGACAATAAATGGAAGCCACAGCAGGTTGTACAGACAAACAAAATGTGTTTTGAGGAAAGCAGTGCTTTCTCCCGTACCAAAAACATAGGTTTCGCCTATGGATGTTGAGGCAACTTGTACCAAGAGGTAGTCAACCTATACTCTCCCAGCTACATAGTTTCATTCTCTTTAAAAAAAAAAAAAAAAAAAAAACTTGGCCAGGCGCAGTGGCTCACACCTATAATCCCAACACTTTGGAAGGCCGAGGTGAGAGGATTGCCTGAGCCCATGGGTATGAGACCAGCCTGGGTAACTTGGTGAGACCTCATCTCCACAGTAAATCAAAAATTAGCCAGGTGTGGTGGCTACTTGGAAGGCTGAGGTGGAAGGGTCACCTGAGCCCAGCAAGTTGAGGCTGTGGTGGCCGTGAGTGTGCCACTGCACTCCGGCCTGGGTGACAAAGTGAGACTCCAACTCAAAAAAACAAAAATAACTTTAATATACAAATACTCTCAAGGGTAAGACATAACATAGTAAGCTATATAATTTATCATCTAAATTCATCTGGAGAACCAGGTAAGAGAAGGACTCTAAAAGAAAGAGCTTCCGAATGACAGAGAGAGGGAGAGAAAGACAGAGATCCCATGAGAGAAGGCAAAGGGCACACAACCATAGAGGATTGAACAGCCAGACGGGCACCAAGTTCCACCCCACAATATTTCCTGGGAGCAACTTTGCCAATCCACAAGAGAAAAAAAATGTCCTCCCGTGCCTTCCTGCTTCTCGGAAAGCTTGCAAGGCCACGGTTGATGTTGTCATAATGCATACCAGTACTGTGAAGAAATTAGCTACAGAGATCCATGATCACCTCTCACCCGGGGCAGTTTGAATGCCAAGTTTAGCTGATGACTGGCAGGAGAGCATTTAAAGAATGCCGTTTCCATCATCTTATTTCCTGACCTGCTGCCAGTTGAGACTTCCCGTTCCATTCCCAGTCTCATTCGTTGCCATGGATGCTTCTTATCTGAATGACATTTCAGTCAACATCTGCCCTACCATCCCCCCAGAGAGGATTCTGGGAACCTCCCGGATCATTTCATTAGTACTATGATAAGTAGTATTACTTCGTTACGTACTTTTCAGCTCATATGACATCCTACCACTCCTGTTAAAGATTCATATGATAAGATCAATGCGTACATTAAATTAGGCCTGAGAGAAATTTACAACTTGATACCACCAAATTATGCACATAAAAGCAAAGTATGAGTACGTGGATAACTTTTCAAAACAATATCCTGCGTGTCACACTAGTCCAGCCAGAGAACAAACATGAACTGAAAATCTGCTCATGCCAAGCACCATGCTAGACCCATTATGTGACCACATTTAATCTTCTTGCCCTATGGCAGACTGCATTATCTCTGTGCCCTGGGTGAGAAAACGGGAGCTCAGAGTGATTATGTGTAATGGAAACTACCAGCTACATAAGCCCTTCATATGGGCCAGGCCTGTTCTAGTGTTCTAAGAGCTGCCTGCATCAACTCACCGAATCCCTCAGAGCAATCTACGAAGTAGGTTTAATTTCCCCATGTTACAGATGAGAAGATAGAGGCACAGAGAGGTTAGGCAACTTCTCAGTTTCACACAGCTAGCCAGCGCCAGAACCAAGGATCCGATCCAGGAAAAGTGACCCCAGAATCTAAGTACTCATCCCTACTGTTTCACTCCCAAGTGGTATTAGGTCTTAAAGATAGCAGTTAGTAGGGATGGATTCTAACTCAGCCACACTCCGGGTAGGGCACAGAATCTGTATATGTTTCCACATATTCCACCTGAAGTCTTTCAATATTGATAAGGATCTAACGTCTTTCACAGCGCTGGCCTGCACCCAAGGAATTATTCAAGCAGAGCACTTAAATCATGGGTGCCTATTACCAATTGACAAGCAATTCAAGGCTTCATACTAGAGCCCTTTCTAAGCTGTATACTTAAGAGAGAAGTGTATTATCAAACCTCAGTCCCACACACCAGGGTCTTCAAGGCACAGGTCCTTAGAACTCAAATGCTGTACCTGAGATAGCTAGCAGGAGGGTACCAGAGGGTAGGGAAATGGAAGAAGAGGAACGAGAAAGAACAGGAAGGAAACAGCAAAGGAGAAGGAAGGAAAAGACATTGATTGAGAGCCTACTGTGTTCTGGGAATTCTCCTAGACCATCTACATGCGTCACTGCACTTCTCACTCATAACAGTCTGCAATATTGCCCCCAGATCATTTGGCTTATACACAGAACAAACCAAAATGTCCATCCAACAGCAAAGCCTAAGCTCTTTCCATTACCCTCGTGCGGCCTCTATAAGTTCAGCTCTTCCATTTCAATCTCATTGAGCAGAAAAAAGGTGCCCATGTCTCTTTTCCATTTGCTCATCTATAGTGATAACAATAGTTTTTCCTTGAAGTTTTTCTGAAAAATAAACGAGATAGCATTTGGAAGGCACGTAGAACTGTGCCTGGCGCACAGGAACCACTCAGTTATCAAAGCTGTTAATGAATAATGTCACGATGATTAAAAGAAGGAAGATATGCCGGGCACTGTGCTAGGTGTAGTTGTTGAGAAAACACTTTAGGCCGGTATAGCATACAACCTACCCTGAGCATCTCAAAAACCAGCAGGAGACATTCTAGGGCAGTGTTTCTCAGATTGTAACGTGCACACAAACCACCACTGAAGCATCTTGCGAAAAATGCAGGTTTTTGACTTAGAGGGACTGGGTGGGGACCTAAGGGTCTCCATTTCTAACACACTCCCTGGGGATGTCTGGGCTCAGAGGGCACATTTTGAGTAGCCAGGACCAAAACAACTGCTTTCCTCCTATTTCCTGGTCTCTAAAGTGCCTGAGATAATGAAAACAAGCCAGGGAAAATAAATCCTCTTCAACAACCAAATGTCAAATAAATTAAAGTGTCAAACAGAGACTATAAAAGCCACTGAAGGCGGCTTCTCGGGACTCCTGGGACTGGAAACCCTCTCTGCACATTTTCTTAGCAGTCAGCTAATAAGGAAGGAGCAAATATCTTCATTCTCCTCTCCTTACTCCTGAATCAAAAGGAATAAAATAAATCTGATAAAACCCGTGTGGTCCAATCCATAGGCTTAGTCCTTTTGCAATCTATTTAGACTCCCAAATGTATCCAAAGAAGAGAGGAGGCTAGTTGATTTATGTCTGTTTGAATATCTGGAGTCATTCTCCTCTCACTGTGTTCCTTCTAACTGACCCCCTCTAGCTGCTTTTTCCCCACCAGCAGTATTCCAATTTAAATGACACTGTTATGAGGACAGATGCCACAAAGTCTATTTGTTATTAAGTGACCACAGGAAATGGCGGGGATTCTGACAAGCAATTAGCATGAAACCATAGAACAGTCAACCTGTTCTTCTTCGACTTGTGCCTCAGGATCCAGGAGTAACACAAATTAGAAAAAAATGAAGATGAAAGTTAGACAGGAAGAAATGCTGTTTCTTCCCAGAAATATTATTGGCCCCATGGTGTAATTCAGGCTAGGGAAATTGAGAAATGTTTCAAGTCTGGCTCTGAGAGGAAGCTTTCACCAATATTTTATGAGCTCCAAAATTACAGTAAGTCACCAAGTCTCTTGTCTCCACTGCTACTACGTCCCAAGCACACCACCAAGAGAGGACTGAGGTAAAAAGAGAGTTTATTCTGTTCACTCTCCGACCTGGGTAGCCAGGGATGCCTGGCTTAGTTGATTCTAATATGTATCCTGGGAGAGAAAGCCTAGATAATTAAATTGGTCCTGTTGATCTTTTTTCAACCAGTACATGCATTGCAAAGCCAAGCCAGGTATTGTGGTTAAACACTTCGTATATGTTAACTTATTTCATTGTCACGGTAACCTGAGAGGTTGGGCTGCCCAGGATATCTATTAGAATCAACTAAGTGAGGGCTTTATAATCCTCATCCACCCAGGCTGAGCTAAAAACTGGGTTTTACCCACTCTTTACACATCAAGCCTGTTTTTCAGCATTTGATGCTCTAAATGATCTCATTCAAAGCATAAGGAGAACATGCATTAGTTAAGAACAGGCACTCTGCAGTCAGATTTCTTGGACTCTGACACCATCAGTGTGATCATGGATAAATCTTAGCTTCTCTTAGCCTTGCTTTACTTATTCATGGACGGGGGTGAATAAAAGCACCAACCTCTAAGGCTACTGTGACAATGAAGTAAGTTAACATATATGAAGTGTTAGCCGCAATACCAGGCTTTGCTTTGTGGAACTTCCTAGTTATGAAGGGTAGCAAAACTGACAAGTCCTTGCCCCTGTAACTTGGCTACTAGCCTAGCTCTGCTTAAAAATTAAGACACTGGATGGTTAATAATGTAATTCAACACCCCGATATAAATGTTTCTTTATTCCCTGGGCCTCAGCATCCCTATACATGAAATGGGGTGGTTGTGTGAAATTGCTTACCTTCTCAACTCCAACAGGAAGTGTCTAGAGTTTGTTGAGCGGTTCTCAGGGGTGCAAGTGAATCCCCACAGCCCACCCTGCTTGAGGCTGAAGTGGGGGCTGAGCCTGTGTTAGAGGTGCACAAACAACAACACCATCAGACGATTTTACCTGGGACCATCCCTGTGTCTTTCATTCATTCACCTAACAGGAAGGGATTACAATGTGAGGTATTGAGATGGCCAGGTGAGTGAGGTATGGCCCACTAGAACCAAGAGACTCAGACCATTAACAGAATCAAGTCGGGTAACTCATGCATGCAAAGAATAGATGTGTCAGTTGGCGTGAGTATTTGTTTTGCTACTAGTACCATAAAAAAGTAGTAACGACCTTCAGGGTGCTGGTGACCTTGAGGGTCTCTCCCACGGACTCCAAGGCTTAAATAAAGACTAGCAACCATCATAACTCCTATGACTAGCGAGACCTCTGCTACTATAAGGACTTAAATGTCTACTGTGTGCCACGCCCATGGCAACTACACTGAATCCTCTAAAACAATCCCCTGAATTAGGTACCATTATCCCCAGTGGGCTACAGGCATCAGCCAGCTTCCTGCAACAGCTTCCGCTAAGAACAACCAGACTGCTCACAGCACTTTTTAGCCTAAGTAGCCACACTTGCCCCATAGGAATCTTTTCCAACTGGAACCATTTCGGCCATAAATAAGAACCTTGACCTAGAGCAATGTATGGACTGGTTGAAAAAAGATCAACAGGGCCAATTGAACTATCTAGGCTTTCTCTCTCAGGATATATATTAGAATCAACTAAGACTTTTAAAAATATACTGATACCAGTCTCCACCACAGACCAGCTGAATTAGGCAGAGAGCAGGTGAGTCAGATTGACATATTTTGCAAAGCTCTCTGTTGATTCTAACATGAAGCCAAGGCTGAGTGTCACAGCTTTAGAGCAATGGTTCTCAAAGTGTAGTCCCCAATGTAACAGAATCAGCATTGCTCAGGAACTTGCTAGCAATACAGATTCTTTGGCCCTGATACACACCCACAGAATTGGAAATGCTGGTGGTTGTGCCCAGCAGCTTGCATTTGAGCAAGCCCTTTAGAAGACTCTGATGGACACTGAAGCCTGAGCACCATGACTGCAGAGCCTCGCTACTCAAAATGTGGTCCGTCAACTAGCAGCATTGGAATTGCCGGCAAACTTGCTAGAAGCCCAGAATATTCTGTCTCAAACTAGACTGAACAAATCAGAATCCAAATTTTAACAAGACCACCAGGCGACTGGTATATGCAATAAACTTTGAGACATACACTCTATAAAAAAAGATACTTGCACACGTATGCTTATCGCAGCACTGTTCACAGTAGCAAGAATATGGAACCAACCACACTGCCCATCAAAAAAGGACTGGATTAAAAAATGTGGTACATATACACAATGGAATATTACACAGCCATAAAGAAGAGCAAAATCATGAACTTCACAGCAACGTGGATGGAATTAGAGCTTATAATACTAAGTGATCTCTCACAGAAACAAAGAAATGAGTATCACATGTTCTCACTCATAAGTGGACCATGAACAACCACCATATTATCGTAGGAAAGGAATTGAAAGTAGCGGGAAACTGCGGGGAGGGGGGTGGGGAGATGGGTAGCTGGAATTGACAGTAGTCAATATCCACCTGGGGAAGGAGGGGGCCGACCTCCTCAACAAAGGTACCTGCACAATGAACATTTGTATATCTAACCCTGAATTGTACCTCATCATTTCAAAATAAAAATTAAAAGAGGGGAAAAAAAAGTTTGGGACATATAGGAGAAAAAAATGAATGAGTTTCAATAGAAGTTAAAAATAATCAAAATAAGAAGCAATGATTCTCAGCCAAGAAGGGGTGTTGTCCTAAAGAGAATTGATTAGAACAAGTCAACGGGCTCTCTCAAACTCTTTGTACAGACACCCAGAGATTTCAGTAGGCAAGAATCACAGCCACTGATAAGAATATGCTGTATTCCTCAGTGTGGTGGGTGGGAAAATATGTGTATAAGACAGAAATTGAGAGAGGGGTGGAGGGAAAGCATGACGGGCATGGCAATGGGAAGATACAGGCCCCGTGCGGGAGGGAGGACAATAAAACGCTGCTGATCCCTGAAGTTGCCTCCTGCCTTTCCAGCAGCATCCTTGCAATCGTTTCTCTTGAGATGATTTGAAAGAGTCTCTATCTCTGTAACTCTAAGCTTTTAATCTGTGCCCTGCCACCCAAGAGGGCTCACTGGGGGAGAGAAAAAGAACAAGGAGGAACCTGACTTCACCAGGTGGCCACAGTCTCACTGGGAGTCCCAGTGCCGAGGAAGAATCTGTCTGGAACCACATTTTCCCTCCTGGGATGTGCGTCGTGCCTCCAAACCAAATAAATGCCCGGAAGCGAGAAAGATCAACAGCAAGCAGTGGCTGACGGTGGGAAGTGCCACATGTTCCTTCTCCACAGAAATGTAGGAAGGGCTTCAGCAGGTGGGCTCCCAGGTGCCCAGACATCTCACCTCACCTGGCAACCTCTGCTCTACTCGTACCTCATGTTGTGTCAAGGTGAAACGAGGAAGGTTTGAGGCATGAGGGGGAAGAATATGAAAAGAAAAGAGAGCATCGATACAGAATAAAGGCACCTAAGACTATTTCCTCTCTATCCAAGAAAGGAGATTTGCCAAAAGCATGGACAACGATATGCTTGATAAGAAAGCAAACTCCCCGCCTTTAGTGGAAATAAAGATCCCTAGGAATAGCTGAGCACATGATTCATACTATCTAGTGGAGAATACCCTTCAGCAAAAGCGCAAGCTACAAAATAACAATAAGATAAATACACTCAAGAGCAGTGTATCTGCATGTTGCCTTGGACCAGCGTGACTCGTGTACTCAAACCATGAAATACAAAATTACCAACTGAAGAGGGTTTCCTGTATGCACTTGTGCTTCAACAGAGAGTTCACCAATATCCCTGTGTTTCTAAGAAGGAATATTTCAACCTGTATCTTCCACCTTAACTTACTTAGCCGGTGGTTCACACCTGTGAGACATGTCCTTGAACAATTCTCCAGGAGCAAATGGAAACTGATCCTTTTTTGCTCGCATTCTAAGAAATCCCAACGGAATATAAGTTAGGAAGAGGGTTATTATAATATGAATAACCTTGAGTACTCTCTGTATTATTTTTTAAGTAAATCATTCACAGCATTGAAACTTTAACTAAAATAACAATATACTTTTTTCATGCAATCACTCAACAAACTTCTGTGGAACACCCACAATGCACCAGACACCATGCTAATTATGAAATGGTGGAAACAATGTATGGGCGTGGAAACAGTGAACACATTTTCTGCGCTCCCTGTTTGGGAGTCAATTATGCAAGCAACTTGGGGGGAAAGGTAGATCACAGTGTTGTACATGTAACATGATCTTATTTAAGTACAAATACCCAAGCCAAAACATCAATATATATGTATGTATAAAAATACATAAAATGATGACTCACACCTATAATCCCAGCACTTTTGGAGGCTGAGACGGTAAGATTGCTTGAGTCCAGGAGTTCAAGACCAGCCTAGGCAACATCGCAAGATCCCATCTCTACAAAAAAATTTCAAAAATTAGCCAGGAGCCATGACACATTCCTGTGGTCCCAGCTACTCAGGAGGTTGAGGCAGAAGAATCACTTAAGCCCCAGAGTTCTAGGCTGCAGTGAAGCGTGATTGTGCCACTGCACTCCAGCCTGGGTGACAGAGTGAAAACTCCAACTCAAAAGATTTTTTTAAAAAATGCACAAAAAGGTTTGGTAAGGTATGATCTAAATCAGTGGTAAGCAAGCCTTTTTCTGTAAAAGGTGAGATAGTAAACATTTTCAGCTTTGTGGGCTGCACAGTTGCCACAACAACTAGATTCTGTGGTTATGATGTGAGGGCCACTATAAAGAGTTCACACATGAACAGAAGAGAGTATAACTGTGTTCCAATAAAACTTTATTTACAAAAATAAGTGGCAGGGCAGATTTGGTGCTCAAGTTGTAGTTCACCTGCTCTAAATTGCTAAAAGTAGGTTCCTTTCGAGGAGTAAGACTTGAAGGAGGGATGAGTTTGAAAGAGAATTTTCACTTTTATCCCACATGCTTCCATTTTGTTTGAGTATTTTGTACACCACTCAACCTTCATTCCCTCACACGGTGCCTGGCACCTGGCAGTCACAGATAAAGACTTGTTTAATAAATTGATACACAGATGAGTTCAACTACTCATTATACTTAAAAATCACACTGATTTTTAAGAATACAATTTTAACTGACAAAAACAGGCATCAAATGTAATAAATGTATAGGACACTCTGGGGGTACATAAAAGAGGCACCAACCCCCAAGTATCAAGGACAGGTTCCCCAGAAACTAGCTCTAGGCTCATGAAGACCACCGCTGTGGACACTGATATCAAGGTGGAGAAAGGTCATGCCTCACAAGTGCACAGGCGCACAAAAATAACCAGAGCACCTACCCAGCATTCAAGCAGTCAGTCAGCTCAAGCACGGTGCCCAGAAGTGTCTGGGCTCAAGCTGTGCCCCCAGAAAGGCAGCTCCTAGATTCTGCAAACCGTCCTCCCTAACCCCAAGCTGGGCCATCCTGGGACAAATGACAAAAGAAGAATCTAACTTCCCAATGTGTAAAGCCATCCAAATTCAGACATGGGATGGGTAAAATGGAGAGACCCTCATCCTTCCTGCTGAAACAGAGTTTTGAGAATAGTAAAAAATTACAGGTTTGAGCTCTTCCCTAGAAAACCGTGTCTGACTTCTCATAAGAAGACATGCAAGCAGCCAACAGATACATGAGAAAAGGTTCAGCCTCACTAGTCATCAAGGAGATACAAATTAAAACTACACTGAGATACCACCTAACTCCAGTCAGGATGGCCATCATCAACAACTCAAAAAACAACAGTCTCTGGAGAGAATGTGGGGAAAAGGGAACACTTCTACACTGTTGGTGGGAGTGTAAACTAGTACAGCCTCTGTGGAAATCAGTGTGGTGATTCCTAAAAGTTCTAAAAATCGACCTTCCATATGACCCCGCAATCCCCCTACTGGGAATATACCCAGAAGAACTCAGGTCACTCTATAAAAAAGATACCCGCACATGTATGTTTATCGCAGCCTTGTTCAGCCTTGTTCACAATAGCAAGAACATGGAACCAACCGTGCTGCCCGTCAAAAGAAGACTGGATAAAAAAAAGGGGGTACATATACACAATGGAATATTACACAGTCATAAAGAAGAACAAAATCATGAACTTCGCAGCAACCTGGATGGACTCAGAGTCTATAATACTGAGTGATCTTTCACAGAAACAGAACTGAGCATCACATGTTCTCGCTCATAAGTGGTCCTTGAACAACTACCATATAACTATAAGAAAAGGATTGAAAGTAGCAGGAAACTGTGGGAGAGGTGTGGGAGGATGGGGAGGTGGGATTGACAGTAGTCGATATCTGCCTGGGGAAGGAGGACACACCTCATCAATAAGGGTACCAGCACAATGACTATTTGTATACTAACCCTGAATTGTACCCCACAATTTTAAAGTAAAAATTAAAAGAGAAAGAAAAAAAAAGAAACCTATGTCCGTGGACACGTACTTCTTCCTAGCAAACAGTGTCAGTCATGTCCCTTAGGAGGGCAGTCTGAGCACAAAGGGAAGACAAAACTATTACTCTTTCCCGGAAACTCATGCCGTGCATGACTCCTAAAAAGTTGTCACTCAAGCAATCCCCTAAGGAGGGAGAGTCAATGCACCTCTGTAATTTCCAATTGCCTTCAAAGAAACTACACGTGAAGCTTAGCTTTGGCATTGACGTTTATTTTTAAAAGACCAAAAGAGATGGGTTAATTTATGGAGTAAAAATAGACCACAGTGTTTCAGGTGCAGTATCTTCTTCATATTAAACAGACACAGCTAACCAAAACCTGCATTTTCACACGCAAGAGTCCTTTTTTGACTCTTTGCTAGTTCCCATTGTCTGTCCTGCTGAAGGAAGGGAAAAAAGTCATTCTGCTTCGAAGATCTGTGTGTGGATCTTTGGCTCCACTAGCTGGTAGTAGTTTAAACATAAACGAAAGCAAAGTGGAGGCAAGGAGAAACGTAGCTGGGGAGAGAGAGGCATCAGGAGCTCACTGCCCTGTAACTACAACCCTCTTTCAAAAGATTAGGTCTGGGTGCTTAGGAAAACGTCATGCTGGGTTACTATGTATGGAATTTGCAACTGGTGCTATAATTGGCTTGAAGCCCCATCTGGAGATTGCAGGTCTCTGGTCCTAATCCTTAGCGTGTTCCATGAAGAGCCCAACACATCCCAGTGTTGGGGAGAAGAGTTCTTTCCCATTGACAGAGTGTCCCCCATCTCTCTTCATGGCTCTCACTTTGCCCCGTGCCCTCTCCCAGTTGTCCTCTATGACATCTCGGGGCTGTTCATATCTTCGAGTCGCCTCTAGGTCCTTCTGCCATCTATTAGCTTACTTATCTCTTGGCATCACATGGAGAGGACCAGCTCCTTGGCAGTCAGGACCCATTCTGAGGCCTCTATTGACAGCTAAACTGATCCACAGTCAGGCCTCCCGAAGAATTGGGGGGTGGGTCTCTACATCTGGGAAGAAAGACCACGGAATCTCTGTTTTAAATGCTTGCTTCTGAGACATGCCAGGAATGATGGAGGAGGGAGACAGGTATAGGAACAGAGACAGGAGGAGACGAGGACAGATGCAGCTCTCACTTCCTAAGGGCACCGTTCCCAGGAAAGGATAGAACCAACATTTCCACAATTTAAAATGGTTCTACATTTTTCAAGTTTTGCCTCCACAGGCATAGGGTAATTAATACAAATTCAGTAACCGAAATGGTTTTATTTCTTTATCCCTCAGTGATTTTTCCACATATTCAGCAGCTATCGCTATGGAGACTTGAGGGCACTGTAGTTTTAAAATAGTGAATTTTCTTTTTGGAATTTGCCGAAGTCGAACACATATGCTTGCCTTTGAGGACAGAAACGATGCCATTGATCACACTTTCTCTCAGCTGTTACCACAAGACCCAGAATAGAGTAGGCACCCTCTGAAAGTTTTGTGAATGAGTATGTGAATGATACTTGTAGTAAATCAGAGTTAGACGAGTCTGGTGTCCTTATAAAGAGAGGGGACTGGGAGACGCAGAAACAGAGAGAATGTCATGTGAATGTGAAGATGGCCACCTACAAGCCAAGGAGAGAGGGCCTCACAGCCCTGGGAAGAAACCAACCCTGCAGATACCTCGATCTCAGACTTCCAGGTTCCAGAACTGAGAGATGAATTTCTGTTGTTTAAGCTACCCAGTCTGTGATAATGTATTATGGCAACCCTAGAAAACCAGTAGAGGCTCCCAACTTCCCCTCTTCAGACCACATCTACAGGGCTCATTGACACACGAGGTGAGCTTCTTAACTGAGTCCACCTGCCTGAGCTCCAAGCTGGCTTTTGCCACTTGCTAGATGTGGAACTTGGGTTCCATTACAGTGCCTCAGTGTTTGCATCTCTGAATGGAGACCCTGCCAGAATAATAACTCAGAGTCTAGTTGTGAGGATTAAACGAGATAAGCCAGCACAACAGTCACGAGTTCAACCAAGATTCCTCATTGCTTCTGGTGGTGACGGCAGTTAACGGTGGCGGTAATTATTGTGTAGGCATTGTGATATACAGCTATATTAAAGCAGAACAGGGTTTCAATAGAAAAGTCCCTGGGTTCAAACTCCAGTTCCCTATATCCATAGCTTTGTGACTTTGGGCAATTCACTTTACCTCTCTAAACCTCAGTAAATTGGAGATCCTCGATAAACCGAAGTTAATCATATATCTGTCATAGGGTGACTGTGTAAGTTAACAGGGAAAAAAATGAATTGAAAGCATTTAGTACTGTCTCTGGCTCACAGTGAGGCCTCCACAGATGGCCACTTTTTAAAAAATCATAGAATTCCTCAACTCACTCCCCCTTGGTCTTCTCACCCACGTCCTTTCTCCAGGCCTCAAAAGGACACATCATTTTGCAAGACGCAAGACAGAGCCGCAGCTAAGCACCAACCGCTCTTCTTTATCAACTAACCCTAGTGTGGGCAAGACCATTAAAATGCATTCGAGTCCCCACTACCAGAAAGCAGGCTGGCTCCACCCAAGAGGGCAGTTCAGTTCCAAGTACGTATGTTCTCCAGCCAAAAGAAGCCATGCATCCCTCACAGGCATTTGAGCGGCATCTCAAGGTCACTTCTTGGGACAGGAAACTCTCTCTCTCTGCAGTCACATAACTGACATTTTCTTTCTTTTACCTGCAAGGCCCCTTAAGTTTTCTGAGTGAAATATTTCTGCCTTCAAAGATTGTGCCGTAGGTAGAAACTACAGACGGCCGCACGCCCGGGGCTCAGAAAAGTGTTCTCTCTATTCCAAATGATTCACAAGACACCCCCGTTTTTTGAAACATATGCGCAAAAGAACTAAAGAGGTTTCATAAAGAATAAAAATTGATTTCTCACCTCTTGAAACCATCCAAAAAGCTTGAAAATCTCCTCAAATATTGTATTGATGGTCTTGAACATTTGCCATTACGTTGCACATAAATGCAGATGCTCACATTCACACAAATCTGGAGAAAATGTACAAAGAGAGACACCTTATTATTTTCATAATACTTGAAAACTTCATACTCTGAAATCATTTTTTAAGCAGTAACTAAGTATTCCTGGACGTCATCCTTAAAAACTACCATCATAAATACTCTTTCCAAAATTCGGGAAGGGTGATTCTCTTTTTCCCTGATGGAAGAGGAAGCTGAAGATTAACGTTGCTCAATGTTTGCTTAGGGTTTCCTCGATGCTCTCTGCCACCAGGTCCTCTCTCCACCAAGTTCCTAAGCATGACTGTCACCCATGAGACTCTGCTCAGATTTTATGTATTCAGTTTACAAGGAGCGCTTGGAGTGGTTCTCAGCAGCAAAATATCTCCCCTGGGAACCTACACTTGAAGAGAATATATGGGAAACAAAAAGTTTTTTTAGTGTCAAGATGAGGGTGGCTAGAAATGAGGTTGAGAGACAAGTGCTAGCAGGAAGTGGACTGAGAGAACACAAATGCCATCCAGAGCAAGCCAATAAGATCCTTGAGGATCTACAATGTCATACCCCAGGTGCCTGGCACAGTGTGGGTTTAGAGTTCTATAAATATTTTGCAAATACCTGATTCATGCTGAACCTCTTTGGTTCTGAGTGTCTTACTCAGTTTGGTATCCCACACATATCTACCATGGGTTTTAATATAATTGTTCACCTGCCTGGTCACTGATTCTCTTATTTCTATTCCATACTCTTAGTTAGATATTAGAATATGCCTTATCTCATATAATATTGACAATAACCTTATTGGGCAAAGTATTCTACCCAATTAACAAAAAGAATATAGCACTCAGAGAGGTTAAACCAGTTACCCTAGGTCACGCACAGTTAGCAGCAAGAATGAAATTCAAACCTAGATTTGTCTGAGTCCAATGTTCATAATATTTTCCCTACCATATAATTTCTTCAAAAGTGTTCATACACACACACACACACACACACACACACACACACACACACACACTGCATAGTCAAATTAATTTAAGAATCTTAACAATTGCATTTATGTAGGACTTCTCAGAACTTTTTCATGCTAATGTAAATTGTAAGTCTTCAAGAAGATGCTGAGAGTAAGTGGCATTCCTCTAAGTAACTTTACAGAATTCTCTGTGCATGGAACATCTATGGAACTACTTTCTCATAGAGCAGATTTTAATAAACAGCATGCTAATAAATAGCTGTCAAATCAAAATTGTCTGGACTTAAGTCCAGTTATCTGAGCAAGGGTATAGCATGTGGACATCTTCCTTGCTACCATGTTAACAAGCCCCCAGATCCTTTAACACTTCACAGAAATTGAATAGCAAAAATTTCATTCTATGGGAATTGCCTAATGGAACTCAAAAGTTATCATAAAACTGCAGAGAAGAAGCAACGCCTCTACAAGCTGATGGGAATGCAAGCTAGTACAACCTATTTGGAAAACAACGTGGTGATTTCTAAAGGAACTAGAAATTGACCTTCCATATAACACAGCAATCCCCCAACTGGGAATATAGCCAGAAGAACTCATATCATTCTACTAAAAAGATACCTGCATATGAATGTTTATTGCAGCACTATTCACAATAGCAAAAACATGGAACCGTGCTGCCCATCGAAACTGAACTGGATTAAAATGTGGTACATATACTCAGTGGAATATTATACAGCTATAAAGGAGGAAAAACATAGGAACTTCGCAGCAACTTGGGTGGATTTAGAGTCTATCATACTCAGTGATCTATCACAGAAACAAAGAACAGAGTAGCACATGTTCTCACTCTAAGTGGACCCCGAGCAATGACCATAATACTTTATGAAAGGGATTGGCAGCAGCGGGATACTACCAGGGTGGGGATGATGGGGGAGACATCAATAAGTGCCTGATCTCAAACCAGGCGAAGTGGGGACCAAAGGGAGCCCCAAACTTGACCTGTATGATGACCACTTGTATACCTGATTCTGAATTGTAACCCTCATATTTAAAATTAAAAAAAATTTTTAAGTTGTCATAAAATAAATAAACTCCCATCTTCTCTGGGCCATCAATAAGCTCAGTAGCAGCTAAATCTTAAAATTTGGGGAATACATTGGAGTGTAGTGATAAAAGAGAGTATTATTTAACCCAGTGGAATATTTTCTAATTTTTCTCCCTTTTCTTATTCCAAATATATCCTTTTTAAGATTTCTTGAGGTTCCATGATCTTCCTTGGCCAAGAACCTTACATGCAATCAGATCTCCAAGGTTGTAGAATAGGAAGATGACCTTCATATTTAATAAAAGTCGGAAACTAGAGGTTGGCTAAATAGTGACCCTTCTAAAGTCAGTATTCCAGACTTCCAATCCTAGAAGTCACCTCTTTGCCAACTCATTTCAAAGCCCCTCCCATCTTATTTTTGTTTCTACCATTTCTTTTTTAAAGTGTAACCCAAACAGGCCTCCAACAAGATTTGTATGTCCCATTGAATGCCCCTGCCTCTTCCCTTCCTGTCCACCAAGACCAGATTCCCTACGGCAGAGTCTAGGCCGAAGAATCTACCGTGTCTGTGGCACAGCATTCATTTACTCGCTCAGTAAATAGTTCTAAACACATAACAGAACACTGAGGATGCAAAATGAAAAAGACTCTGTGCCTGTGTTGAAGAAGTTTACAACTTAGCTGGATACCACATTCAGAGACAGAGATTACACCAGAAGTGGGGTGGAAAGACGCCTATAGCAGCCTAAGGGGACACGGAAGTCTTCTGGAATAAAGATATGGTGTTCTTGGGGTACCTTTGTTCATTCATTCTGCAAAGATTATTGAGCACTGGGGACTATTCTAAACATTACGACAGGTCATGTATCTTTTCTCATGGGTTTTACATTCTAGAAGAAGAAGAGAGGTTTTAAAAGTAAGTTAAAAGAGAGTTGCCAGGTAATGACAAATGCTTTGTTGAAAATAAAGAGGATGACATGACAGAAAGTCGCACATCACACATTTTAGGTTAGGTGATAGAGAAAATCCTTTCTGAGGAGGTGACATCAAGCTGTGACTTGAAAGACCAGGAAGAGATAAGCAAGAAGAGACAAGCAGGGCAGTGGTTCTCAAGCAGAGAGAACAGCTAGTGCAATGCCCCAAAGTGGGGACAAACTCAGTCTGTTCTTCAAACAGAAAGAAGGCCCATGTAGCTGGCACTTAAAGGAGCAAAAATAGGAGACAGGGTGGTGACACTTCGTGCAAAGTCATGTATGGAGGCCAAGGTAAGGGGATTTTGATTTTGTTTTAAGTGCCACATGGACTTATCAGATGGTAACTGAGAGCAACAATATTTGCTTTTTGGGGAATGATTGCAGGAAGGTAAGAGCTCACCCTTCCCTCCAGTGGCTTACAGTAAGTATTCTACACAATACTCTTCCAGTCTGTTTAGTTATCAGCCCAATGCCACGCGTCTTATGACAGAGGACGTCTTTTTCTCTGATTCCCCCAAGTTTCCTTTGCATCTAGCCCAATCTTGAGTCAATGACTTCCTTGAATTTAACCAGACACATTTTTTTCACACATACCCCATAACAAATGTTTTTTTTTAAGTTTCCTCGTGATCCCTTGAACCATTTTTCCCCAAAATCTTTATTTTGCCCTTTTTCTAGATGGTTCCTCCCTTTCCCCTGAAGCACCTAGAGTAACTAATCCTCCCGAAAAGTACCAGACTCACAACCATGTTTCCAACTCTGCATTCTCAGCATAAATCCCAAAGCACCTGAAAAGAAATTACTTTTAATGATCCTCTCAGCCAGGTTGGGATTCCTTTCTCTTCACACATGACCTGGAAGGGAAAGGGTCACATTGCTGATTTTGACTCTTGCTTCCCTCCCCACATCCAAGATTTAAGAATGACACTTATTGTCCCATGTGTCGCCTTTTCGTTTTATGTCTCTGCATTGACTAATTTCCGCCTCAGTGACATTAGCATGACATCAAAGGTTTCTCATTCATGCCATCATTCAAAGCAAAAGCAAATACCAAAATATCAGTAAGCCACTGACTACCAGGCGGTTGAGTAAGACATAGACTCTACCATCAAGAGCTATGAAGAGTAGTGAGGAACGTAAATATAGCATTGAGAAAAGAGCCTGGAGAAAAGTATTATCAATGGAGAGAATATTTTTCATTTTAAGAAATGTCTTAAAATATCCCTCCAGTCTTGGGGACATACAAACATACCGTCAATCCACATCCTATAAATTTATCTGTAAGTATCTTTTTTCTTTCATTATAATACACATTCCTTATTGGAAAGGCTATACACATTATTATAAAAGCATTCTGACCGGGCCACGGTGGCTCATACCTGCAATCCTTGCACATTAGCAGGCCAAGGCAAGAGGATTACTTGAGCCCAGGAGTTTGAGACCAGCCTAAGCAACAGAGTGATACCTCATTCCTACAAAAAATGCAAAAATCAGCTGGGCATGGTGGCACACCTGTAGTCCCAGCTACTCAGAAGGCTGAGGCAAAAGGACCGCCTTAGCTCAGGAGATCAAGGCTGAGGTGAGCCAAGATTATACCACTGCACTCCAGCCTGGGTGACACCGTGAGGCCCTGACTCTAAACAAATAGATACATACACACATACATAAATCCTAAAACTCTACTGATCAATAAGAAGCAAATAAAAAACACCCTGGTTCCCAATATCCAAAAATAACCGCTGGAAACACCTTAAAATATAATTAGGTGGATAGACAGATGATACATAAATAAATAGATCATTGATAGACAGATGATAGGCACACATATACGAAGTTAATTTGTTAACAGAAATGGGATCACACTCTACATGCCACCTTGTAAACCAAATTTTTATATATAGCAGATTTTCTTCATGTCAATATTTACCTGCAAAAGATTTTAATATCAGAGTTGCTATTTCTGTTTTCTTTTTTTTCCCAGAACCTTCGTTTTTTGTGCATGCCATCTGCTACTCTGTGCTTATTTTCTCTACTTTCTACTTCACCTCCAACTCTGGAACATTAAGTGAGCACTTTGCATAAAATACTTTCCTCTGGTATGCTCTGAACTACTGGCATATGAGGAAAATCCCCAGAAACACTTGGGTCTCCCTTCAATCCCACCTCTACCTAACTGTGCATCATTGGGCAAGCTTCTTTTCTTCCCTGGATCTCAGGTTCCACTCTAAACCCAAATGTAAACTACATTTGGATTGTAAAATCACTGCTTCCTAATACTATTAAAAAAAACTGCAGAATGACTCATCGCCCAATGATAAAGGACACCGTGTTTCTGTTCCATCTGGTCCAACGAGCATGAGTGCTTGCTAACTGACAGACACCAATTGATTAGAAAATTCCAGACTGAAAACACTACACGCTGAATTGCTCCTGAAAATAATTCAGACAGTCTTCAGTTGTAGGGGCAGGAGGTAAAGAGAAAAAGCGGGGGCAGGGGGAGGATCCAGGGCCCATTGCCATTACTGGTTAAGTTCGACCGTCAGCCCTGCCTCACGTTTGAGGACAGTATGGGACACAGAGATGTATGACCAGAAGACTAAACGTAATAGCAAAAGCATCGCCGAAATCCTTGAAGACGCATGGGTTTCACATTTGGACAAATGTCCTCATTAGGATTTCACCAAAAACAGAATAGGAGACGATGGGTTTGACTGCTAAAGTGAAACTTTTTTAAATGCCCTTTACAAGCCGGGCTCGGTGGCTCAACCTGTCACCCCTTGCCTTTGGGAGGCTGAGGTGAGTGGATGGCCTGAGCCCGCGGGTTCGAGACCCGCCTGGGCAGCGAGACCTCATCTCGACAATAAATCAAAAAATCAGCCGGGTGTGGTGGCGCGCGCCTGTAATTCCGGCTACTCGGGAGGCAGAGGCGGAAGGATGGCCGGGGCCCAGCGGGTCGAGGCTGCGGTGGCCGGGAGCGGCCGCTGCACTCCAGTCTGGGCGACAGGGTGAGACTCCTACTCAAAAAAAAAAAAAAAATGCCCTTTGCCAGCTGGCTGGCATCATCCTCTGAAACAAGAAGGGTTCAGGCAAGGAATGGGATAGAACTTCTTAACAGCAGTTGAATTATGTAGTATTGTTATGTAATAGCAAGAGGGAGAAGAGGGAGGACAACCAAAATGAAAGAAAATAATTTATTTACCACCAGCTAAACAAACGGCTACCTTTATACAGTGGGCGACTAAGCAACTTTCAAAACGATGATCTTGCTGTATATTTATAAATCTTATAAGTTATTCAGAATCCATGGTGAAATGGCAAATAATAAATCAGCATGTATAATGTGATTGAATTTTTAAAATACATATTTATATCTGCAAAACAAGATTAATGTCTAGATAGTGAGATATTAAGCAATTTTTGCTACATATATTTTCAAACTTTACCTGTGTACCTAATAAACGATGAAAATTTTAAAGCTTAAAAACAAAATATAGCTATATTCTGTGGGATTTTTTTTTTCTTCCAACAACCGTCTCCTAAGGACCAGATATTTACTTCCCTATTCACCTGAGGCAGGTATGACTTTTTAAACTGCTCTACTTATAGCTCTTCTATGAATGCTTTTCATCATTCCTGCTCTTAATTCTGGTCTTTTCTTATGCTTTTCTCCAAGTCTCTGGAAGTAGCCTTGGGTTTTATGCATTCCAACCTCTAACTCTATCCCAGGAACGATGTAGCTCCGTTAATAAGCAAAGAATCTCAAGTCAGCTTTCTAAATCAGAGTCCAACAAACCACCAGCCAAGGACCAAACTCTGCCCATTGCCTGTTTTGTAAATAAAGTTTTATTGGAACACAGCTATGTTCATTTGTTTACACATTTCCTCTGGCTTCTTCCATGCTACAAGGACAGAATTGACTTACAAATCCTAAAGTATTTACTAGATGGTCGTTGACAGAAAAATGTTGCCAATGTCTAAACATCTCTTCCCCACCAAAAAGAAATTGATTACTTCTCAAAGCCAAAAATCCAAAGATGGGTCACCCCCAAGACTTGATGATGTGGCAGCCCAGTAATGTCATCAAGGACCGATTGTTTCCAAATATTCTCTATGCTGTCAGTTTTATCCCCTCTCCTAGTTGTAGTAATTTCCAGTGACATATTCTGATCTGCACACTATTCAACAAAAGAAGATATTATTTCTTCTCATTTCGCTTTTTGTTTTAAGAATGGGTAAGCCTTTCCCTCTCAGGAAAAGCATATTTCCTCTCAACTTCATTGGTGACTATTTTATCAGCTACCAGCACAGACTCAACCAATCACTCCCCCACATACTTATGCCTAAAGCAATCACCCTCAACAGAATGGGATTTCTTATAGCTTAGAATAATCTATAGCTTACAAATAAGCTAGATCTAGAGACGTGTGCTCTAATAGGTGGAGTATCTCTCAGGGACTGGGTTTAGTTTTGTGTAACAAAATGGACTGACACAAAATGTGAAGCCTGTTCATCTTTTATGTTACCAGAGTTCAGAAGAGCTTCAAGACTTGTGCAAAAGCTCAAAGGTACAATGGCCAACAGAGATGTCTACAATTCGCTTGATCTTTCCCTGACCATCTGTCACAGATGTCTGCTGTAGCCTCAGCCTTCATGTCTACAATTCAGGCCGAAAAAAGAAAAAAGGAGGCAAAAAGTGCATAAGCCAAATGACCCTACTCACCTTTTAAGAACTTTTCGAGAATCTTACATTACAATGTATTATTTTATCTCTTTGGCAAGAATCACAAAGCACGATCACCCCTACCTACAAGGGGGTTTGAGATATACAATTGTTTAGTAGTTATGTGTCTCACAATCAAATTATACTTGTGTGCTTAGCAAAAGTTTGATATTGTGTGGGAGCAGTTGCAAAGAAGTCTCTGTCAAAGGTGATCCTTGAACAAAAACAGGGTTTGGGGCAAAAAGAAAGGCTCGGGCAACCGCCTCGAGTCCCCTCCCACTGTGGGAGCTGTTCTGTCCTCTTAATAGATTTATTAAAAAAAAAAAAAAGAAAGGCACGATAAGGGTTATGCAGATAATGCTTTAAAAAAAAAAAGAAAGGCACGATAAGGGTTATGCAGATAATCTACAATATTAACTACAAACTCACTGAAGAAAATTCTCTATAACAGGGGTCCCCAGCCCCCTGGCCATGGACGGGTACTGGTCTGTGGCCTGTTAGGAACAAGTGACACAGTAGAAGGTGAGCAGCAGATGAAGGAAGTGTCATCTTTGGTCGGATCAGCAGCGGCATTGGATTTTCCTAAGACCCTGAACCCTATGCGATCTGCACATGTGAGGGATCTAGGCCGCACACTCCTTGGGAGAAGCTAATGCCTGAAGATTCTCTCCCGCTCCTGTGCATCCACACCTATCTGGGGAAAAATTGTCTTCCACGAGACTGGTCCCTGATGCCAAAAAGGTTGGGGACCACTGCTCTATGGTATTTATGGTAAATAATATTATTTCCTGTAAATAATATTATTCTACCACCTATTCATCTCATATTGTCCAAGAAAAGAAACTGTAAGCAAGCTCTCACTTCCTTTTATTTACTTTTTAAATTTATTACAGAGATGTGGGGTACAATCCAGTGTTAGGTATATAAACATTGATCATGCAGGTACCCTTGTTGATGAGGTATGCCCCTCCCACCCCTAACAGTTTTCCTCAACTGCCAATCCCACCCGCCCTCCCCTGACAGTTTCCCACTACTGCCAATCGCTTTCTTATAGCATTCTAATTGTTCAAGGTCAGCTTATGAATGAGAACATATGGAACTCTGTTCTTTGTTTCTGTGACAAATCACTGAGTACGATCGACTCCAAATCCATCCAAGTTGCTGCAAAGTCCATATATTTGTCCTTCTTTATGGCTGTATGATATTCCATTGTGTATATGTACCACATTTTTGTTTTTATCCAGTCCAGGTTCAATGGGCAATACAGTTGGTTCCATGTTTTTGCTATTGTGACTAGATCTGCAACAAACATACATGTGCAGGTATCTTTTTTGTTGAATAATTTGAGTTCCTCCGGATATATTCTCAATAGGGGAATTGCCGGGTCATATGGAAGGTCAATTTCTAGTTTTTTCAGAAATCGCCACACTGTCTTCCAAAGAGGTGGCACTAGTTTGCATTCCCACCAGCAGTGTAGAAGCGTTCCTTTTTCTCCACATCCTCACCAACATCTGTTGTTGTTTGTTTTACTAATGATGGCCATTCTTACAGGGGTTAGGTGGTTTCTCACTTCCTTTTATTTTAATAGAGACTGTCTCAACTGCACTGGGGATTAATGTCCTCTTGTACCCTGCACACTTTGGTTTAATGATACCACTAGCAAATAAGAAAAATCCTTGACAGTGTCCTTTTCCTTTGGTTTCCTCACTTGATCCACCTCCTGGGCATACTGTTCCTTAATTAACATTTGGAATGAAAGGTGATGCAGAAACACCAGTGTCACTAAAGCAAATTGATTTTTTTTTTTTTTTTGCAGCACAGAGCAGATTTCATCCATGAATTTCTATCCATGCCATTGAAAATAATGTTTAAAAACATTTCAAGCCGGGCTCAGTGGCTCAGCCTGTAATCCCGCGCTTTTGGGAGGCTGAGGTGAGTGG